>NC_080544.1:110281223-110456223 GCF_028640845.1 Ahaetulla prasina
CTTTCAAACAATCCAAGATAATCCAAGGCTTCACACAGTTTAAGAAGGCCATTCGGAGGTCCTCGCGCTTTCGGAACAAGCTAAAAGTCCGTAGAGATTCTTCTCAGTCATCTAAGTCAGGGGTCTGCAAACTTGGCTCTTTTAAGACTTGTGGACTTCAGCTCCCAGAGTTCCTCAGCCAACTCTGGGAGTTGAAGTCCACAAGTCTTAAAAGAGCCAAGTTTGCAGACCCCTGGTATAGATAAACCTCCAAGTGGCCTCAATAGCTCCCTAAAAGGATGCAAATAACAACAACAACAACAACAACAACAACAACAACAACAACAATAATAATAATAATAATAATAATGTTTTAATTTGTATACCGCCCTTCTCCCGAAGGACTCAGGGCGGTGAACAGGCAAATAAAATACAAACAGAAACATACACAATAATTAAAACAACCTTTAAAAAACTGATTCAAATTTGCCAGAAAATTTAAAATAACATTACACCCCAGAAAAGTACAGAAATTTAAAACCCATCAAAATCCAATTAAAATTTAAAATTTAGGATTTAGAATGACCAGCTGTCTGCAAGGAATATAAATCCTTCCATTCCCCCACTATCCTGTGAGAGCTGAAGAAGCTTCTTGGATGAGAAGCAAAACGTCTTCAAAGAAAAAAACCAGAAAGTCCTGAAAAATGTTTCAGAAGAAGCCAACAAACCACAGAGGCTTCTCCTGCATGTCACGGTAAGCCACGCTTTGCTTAACCGCGATTTGTTGAATAAACGCAATGACTATTTTATTTATTCCTTTCATTTCATGGACAGGTAGTCCTAGGCTTACGATGGCTCATTTAGTGACCGTTTAAGGTTACAACGGCCCTGAAAAAAAGCGACCGGTGACCGTTTTTTAACACATATGACCGCTGCAGTACCCCCGTGGTCAGCTGATCAAAATTCAAAAGCTTGCAACTGGCTCGTATTTATGACGGTTGCAGTGTCTCCAAGTCATGTGGTGTCCTTCTGCGACGTCCTGACGAGCAAAGTCGCTTAACCCCTGTATTACTAACCTAACAACGGCAGTGATTCACTTAACGACTGTGGCAAGAAACAACTCTCTTGCTCCAGAATGGAAATTTGGGGTTCAATGGCAGTTGTAAAATGAGGACTCATCATCATCCTCATCATCATCTTTTAAGGACCCCATAATCCTTTGCCGGGGTGGAGTCTGGGCAACTGAATGGATCTAGCAGAGTATTTACTGGCCGGATGCACCTCCTGTCGCCAATGAGGAGTTTTGTTCAGCAGATAGATTCTCCTAGTGCCCAGAGAGAGAAATATCTGGCTCTACCTAGGATCGAACTCACAGCCTCCTGATTGTAAGGCGAAGTCGTAAGCTGAGGACTACCTCTACAGAATTTCTCACTGCCCTTATTTTTGAGGGTAAACAACCCCTTTCAGGATCGCAGAACAAATTGGAGTGAGAGGGAAATGAGTGTTATTATGTAGAGGAAAAAGGTTCTTTCTTTTGCTTTTAAGAATATGTAAGGTAACAAAAATGATTAGTGATAAAAAAATCTGGCAGAAATGGCAAAAATTTCTGCTTACTTGAAAGACTATACACAAGAAAAATATATTTTAGAATGGAAAATGTGGATTGATTATATTCAAAATAAGTATCAGATAAAAAAATATCGAATAGCATATGAGTAAATTTAGGAAATATTTTGTATTAGATATATTTCTGAAGGAGAGGGGAATTGAGAGTGTGATTATGTGTGGAGTGACTAGAGATTATAATTTAGGATTTATTTTGGATTATGATTGTTAGTTTTGATACCCTGCATTTTGTTCTGGGAAGTCGGGGTGGGGGATGGGGGGTAAGGGGGAGGGGAATTGGGTAGTTGAGGGTAGAGGATGGAGTGATGGTTAATGTACAGGGATTATTGAAGATGTATAAATATAATTAATGTAGGGTCGGGTCTGCCCAGTTACCATTTTAGAACGGTGGGGAGGGAGAAAAGAGGAGAGAGTAGGAGGTAGGAAAGAGGAGAAGAGGAAGGAAGAGGGGTAGAAGAGGGAGAAGGAAGGTGGAGGGTGGAGGGAGGAGAGGATGTAGATAAGAGAAGAAGAGGAAGGTCTGGAAAGTAAAAGAAGGTAGAAGAGGGAAGAGTGTTAAAAAGGGGGGGGTGACTGGGCAAGCCCGACTAATTGTATATAACTGTACATTGGATGAGCTGTTTGATATGATTGTAAAAATAAAACTTTTTTATAGGAAAAAAAAACTTCCAAGGGAATAGCTGAACACAATGAAGGAATTATTGGGGGGAATAAGCAGCAATTACCCTTTTTAATTTTAAGTTTTTTTGTTTTTTTTATTGAGAATTGATTAGATGGAATTTTTTCTTTTTTAAATATATGTTATTTAGAGGCAGAGGAAGATGATAAGAGGGAATAGTCTTTGTGAGTTCAGGACTATTCCTAAGTAAGATGGAAATTGTCTATGTGACCGCTGGGCAGTCTTAAGAAAGAGTTGTTAGATGGTCTGACCTCTGATTAAGTAATACACAAATATGTTTAGATTTGTGAAATTTAAGAAGTTAACAGAAGATTTATTAATGATGTTTTGGGGAATAGACTTCATTTAAATATTTTTCAGAATGGGATGGAATAGTGTTTTTTTTATTATTAGGTAAAGGTTCCCCTCGCACATATGTGCTAGTCATTGCCGACTCTAGGGAGCGGTGCTCATCTCCGTTTCAAAGCCGAAGAGCCAGCGCTGTCCGAAGACGTCTCCGTGGTCATGTGGCCGGCATGACTCAACGCCAAAGGCGCACGGAACGCTGTTCCCTTCCCACCAAAGGTGGTCCCTATTTTTTCTACTTACATTTTTACATGCTTTCGAAACTGCTAGGTTGGCAGAAGCTGGGACAAGTAACGGGAGCTCACCCCGTTACGCAGCAGCACTAGGGATTCGAACCACTGAGCTGCCGACCTTTCGATCGACAAGCTCAACGTCCTAGCCCCTGAGCCACCGCGTCCCTTTTTTATTAGATATGTGCAAATAACAATTAATTTTAAAAAGGAGAAGAAAATATATTGTATTAGACCATAATGGGGGTTAAATTTGAAATATGTTTAACGATGTACCTGACTGATAATTTGTTCACAATGATTTTGATTTTTTTTACTATGTTTATAAAAAAAAATTCAGAAAAAAAAACCCCTTTCAGGTTGCCCATTATATACCTTCCAGAAATCCAGTTTCTGAATTAGATTTAATTCAGTTTCTAAAAGATTTCTTGCATCCTAAAAATTGAAGCGAACAAATAATGGGGAGCTTGGGATTCCAACCCCACAAACCCAAGCAAAGTTTTCTTAAAAGGACCCCAAGATGGAGAGAAACTTTCTAGAAAGGGACCATCTCAGTGTTGAAGACATTCAACAGCTGCTTTTCCGAGGGCATAAAATGCTGGATTAGCTCAGGAGAACAGTGGAAGGCGTCCCACCCCTGGGGAGGGGGCCGCTTCGGTGACGGAAGATCAGAGAAGGACGAAGAGTCCAACAGCTGAGGAGAAACTTCAGCCAAAGCTCCGAAGCTGGCAAGCCGAGCATGAAGAGACATGTGCAAATGGATCACCTCTCTGAGAAGGCGACTTGGTCCAACTTATGAGTCAGGCTGACACTGGCTGGTGGAACTGAAACCTGGAACTAGGCCTAGATCCACCTGGATCCAAGACCTTCTTGGCTCTCTTCCACGACTGCCCGGTGGGTGTCAATGGACAGTTGAAGTCAACGTGAGGTCCTCAGAGATCCATCGGAAACAGCACCTGAGGCTCAGCGTTGTTCGTTTCGAGGGCTGCTACAGGGCGAGCTGAGAGCATCAAGGAAGAAGAATAGCACAACTCGCCATGGCCAACTCGCCACAGTCAACTTGCTATGGGACAATTCAATTAATGACCGTCAGCTCGCCATGATCAACTCCCCACAGCCAACTCACCATGGCCAACTTACCACGTGCCAAGTCATCACAGCCAACTTGCTGTGAGACAATTCAACTCACCAGGACAACTCACTGAGGGACAATTCAACTCACCATGACCAACACACTGCAGTCAACTCACCACAGTCAACTCACCATGGCCAACTCACTACAGCCAGCTCACCACAGCCAACTCACTGTGGGACAATTCACCTTGCCACAGTCAACTCACCAAGGCCAACTCACAGCAGGACAATTAGACTCACCACGATCAACTCGCTGCGTCAACTCCCCACAGTCAACTCACCATGGCCAACTCACCGCAGCCAACTCACCAAGGGACAATTCAACTCACCATGATCAACTTGCTGCGGTCAACTCACCACAGTGAGCTGTGGGAGCTCTGACCCTGTGGAACAAACTTCCCCTCGGACTTCGACAATTACCTGACCTTAGGACCTTTCGCCGCGAACTTAAAACTTATTTATTTCATATGGCTGGACTAGCCTGATTTTTATTTTTATTGGATGGGTTTTTAAAATTGTGTTATTTTACGGGGGAGTATGTTTTTTAACATTTTGGGCATTTAAATTAGTTTTTTAAGGGTTGTTTTTAATTATTGTGTGTATTTATATTTTATCTGCCTGTTCACCGCCCTGAGTCCTTCGGGAGAAGGGCGGTATACAAATTAAAATATTATTATTATTATTATTATTATTATTATTATTATTATTATTATTATTATTATTATTATTATTACAGTCAACTCACCATGGCCAACTCACTACAGCCAACTCGCCACAGGCACCTCACCACAACCAACTCGCTGCGGGACAATTCAACAATTCAATTTAATTATTTAAAATAATTTAAAACATTATTTTAATTCTTGCTATTCGCATTTCATTTTGTCCATTCCCTGATTTTCAGTATTAGTGTCATTCTTGTCCCGCAGTTGGTTGGCTACTGTAAGTTGGCTGCGGCAAATTGGCTGTTGTAAATTAGTTGCGGCCATAAAAAGTTGGAATAGACCCTCAAGAAAGAGTGAAGGGTTAGCCTCAGTGGTTGAAATGCTGACCGTATTGGCAGATCTAGCCAACAAATGCTCCATAATTAACTGTGGTTTGGGTATCGGGTTTACTTTTGGTGATTGAGGTCATTTCTTCTTTTTTAAAAAAATCTCAAGTTATTAGGGTGTTAAGCTGCGCCATTTGAATAAAATTGCAAAATCAAAAAAGCAGAGTTAGAAATGGGGTAACGGAGTGAGCTCCCGTTAGTTGTCCCAGCTTCTGCCAACCTAGCAGTTTTGAAAGCACGTAAAAATGCCAGTAGAAAAAATAGGGACCACTTTTGGTGGGAAGGGAAGAGCATTCCGTGCGCCTTTGGCGTTGAGCCATGCCGGCCACATGACCACGGAGATGTCTTTGGACAGCGCTGGCTCTTCGGCTTTGAAATGGAGATGAGCACTGCCCCCTAGAGTCAGGAATGACTAGCATGTATGTGCAAGGGGAACCTTTACCTTCACAAGAACAGTCTGGGTTCAATACAATACAATACAATACAATAGTATTCAATACTTCAATACAATAGTAAACCTTATACACACAATAATTACGACTATTGTTCTCAGATCCTATCGCCATCATCTTCACTTATCCTTATTTTTTTTAAAAAAACTACGTTATTTAGTTAAACCCTCTGTTCACTTTTCTCTCTAATCAATTGAT
Source organism: Ahaetulla prasina (assembly GCF_028640845.1). NCBI lineage: Eukaryota > Metazoa > Chordata > Lepidosauria > Squamata > Colubridae > Ahaetulla > Ahaetulla prasina. Next base: position 110,286,918 of record NC_080544.1, read on the forward strand.
AATTGATTATATATTGAGGAACGTATTTCTGACCAGACTAAAGAAACCCAAATAAACAATTGGAACAAGGAGGAACATAATAGAAAATAGCTCATTTCTTTCTTTTTTAAAAACTCTTATGTTAAGATGTGAAATCTGAGCCACTTGAATAAAATAGCAAAATCAAAAAGGCAAGGTTAGAATCAGTGGTAGGTTTCAAATTTTTTTACTACCAGTTCTGTGGGTGTGGGCGTGGCTTGGTGGGCGTGGCAGGGGAAGGATACTGCAAAATCTCCATTCCCACCCCACTCCAGGGGAAGGATACTGCAAAATCCCCATTTCCTCCCCATCAGCTGGGATTTGGGAGGCAGAGAATAGATGGGGGCGGGGCCAGTCAGAATTTTTACTACCGGTTCTCTGAACTACTCAGAATTTACGCTACCGGTTCTCCAGAACTGGTCAGAACCTGCTGAAACCCACCTCTGGTTAGAATGAAATGTGGATAGCAGGATCCATCACAGCCCTACTCATGTTATCCAAAGAGTCCAACTCATATTTTTATCAGTGTCTGAAGAATTTTTTTAAAAAACGGAAACAAAACCTATCGCGCTGCATGGATCATACCTTTAGCCGTTCCTTGAGGTCGGAGGTTCATTTTGCAATCCGAGCTGCTGACAGTGACAGCCTGGGATTCGGAAAGTTGTCGTCTCCTGTCCACATTTGGGGGGGGCCGGGTTGACTCAGAGTTGTTTCTGGGCCTGACCGAACCTCGCTTTTCTGCATGGGGAAGAATCGAAGCACAGAATTTTTCAGTCTCGAGCTGCAGAGCAGGACAATCGCTTCCTGAACATGAAAAATAGCCTTCTTCATCCATGGCTGAAGGTTCCCCTACTTCAACCTTATGCTGAGTTCAGAGTCTGAAAATATTGCACGGGGCGCTATCTAACGAAATGAGATTCAAGGGTGAAAAAAGTGGGGTTCTACATTTAGGCAAGGAAAACAAAATGCACAGGTACGGTATACGTGGTACCTTGCTCAATAGTAGTACCTGTGAGAGGGATCTTGGAGTCCTAGTGGACAACCATTTAGATACGAGCCAGCAGTGTGCAGCAGCTGCCAAAAAAGCCAACACAATTCTGGGCTGCATAAACAGAATCAAGATCACGTGAAGTGTTAGTGCCACTTTATAAGGCCTTGGTAAGGCCACACTTGGAATACTGCATTCAGTTTTGGTCGCCACGATGTAAAAAAGATGCCGAGACGAGCAACAAAGAGTGCAGAGAAGAGCAACAAAGATGATTAGGGGACTGGAGGCTAAAACATATGAAGAACGGTTGCAGGAATTGGGCATGTCTAGTTTAATGAAAAGAAGGAGTTAAGGGTGCATGATAGCAGTCTTCCAATATCTGAGGGGCTGCCACAAAGAAGAGAGGGTCAAGCTGTTCTCCAAAGCACCTGAGGGCAGGACAAGAAGCAATGGGTGGAGATTAATCAAAGAGAGAAGCAACTTTGAACTAAGGAGAAATTTCCTGACTGAACAATTAATCAGTGGAACAACTTGCCACCAGAAGTTGTAAATGCTCCAACATGAAGTTTTTAAAAAAGAGATTGGATAACCATTTGTCTGAAATGGTCTAGGGTTTCCTGCCTAAGCAGGAGGCTGGACTAGAAGACCTCCAAGGTCCCTTTCAACTCTCCTATTCTATTCCATTCTTAACAGAGTAAATGCCCACGTAATTTGGTACATTTCTATCCTGTCAAAACTGCAGATCATTGAGCAAAGAATATAAATCTTTCCATTCCCCGCCAGTCAGTTAGAACCGAAGAAGCTTCTTGGATGAGAAGCAAAACGTTTTCAAGGGGAAAAAAACCAAGAAAATCCAAATGTTTATGAAGATTCTCAGTTATCCAGGTCATGGTTGTCGCAAAGGTGCTTATTTCAAGAGGCAGCCGCACTTTCTTGTTTTTCTTTGAAGACGTTTGGCGTTTCATCCAAGAAGCCTCGGACTCACGTCTATGTGAGTTGGGCAACTACATAAATTTTCTTAATATATAAATGAATAAATCATCTCATTATTGCCCCCATTCGTAATCCTACAGAGAAGACATAATCATGATCAGATACAGCAGCTGAACATATATGATGGATAATGATAGTCAGATGTGGTCTTGCACAACCTCTGGTGACCTCCAGAGGGCAGCAAAGTGGGTAGGCTTCGGGGCATCTCTTTGCTGCTACCTAGCGGTCACCTCAATTATTGCAGTCTGGATTTGATCGCCCTGATAAGAGGCAAGTCCTCGGCTTACAACCATTGGGAAGTTACAACAGCGCCAAAAACAGTAGCTTTTAACCGGTACTCGCACTTACGACCATTGCAGCATCCCCATGGCCATGTCATCAAATGTGGGGTCTTGGCAACTGGCACATATTTACGATGGTTGCAACGTCCGTGATCCCCATTTGCAACCTTCTCAGCTGACTTTTGATATAAGCAAAATCAGTGGGGGAAGCTGGATTCCCTTAACCAATAGTGGGATTCAGCCGGTTCGGGCAAACCGGTAGTTAAATTGCTGGCTGGCTCCATCCCCCCGCATCCCGCCTTCCAGAAGTCCCCACACACCGCATTTTGGCTCCCAGGTAAGTGCAGGGAGGCCTACTAGGCACAAAACGCCCCCCCCGGCCTGTTTTTGTTCCCAGGGGGGTGCAGAAGGCTGAGTGCTGCCTGTCACGCCCCCTGGCCACGCCCACCCGGCCAATCATTAGGACAGAGGACCAGTTGTTAAATTATTTGAATCCCACCACTGCACTTAACAATCATGTGACTCACTAACAATTGTGTGATTGTGTGACTCACTAAACAAGTGAATTTGAATTTGAATTTATTGAATTTCTAGACCGCCCTTCTCCCGAAGGACTCAGGGCGGTGTTCAGCCAGGCTAAAAACATACACAATATACAATTTAAAAAACTGAATTAAGAAACTTATTACACAATTGGCCGAAAAATTAAAATATTTAAAATCTAATAACCCCGATTTAAAACATAAATAGAATTTAAAATTTAAAATCTAAACAGTTTAAAAAGCTTAAGCTAGCCCCGCGCGAATAAACAAATATGTTTTCAATTCGCGGCGAAAGGTCCGAAGGTCAGGTATTTGCCGTAAACCAGGGGGAAGTTCAATCCAAAGAGTAGGAGCCCCCACAGAGAAGGATCTTCCCCTGGGGGCCGCCGGCCGACATTGTTTGACGGACGGTACTCTGAGAAGTCCCTCTCTGTGTGAGCGTACGGGACGGTGGGAGGCATGAGGTAACAGCAGGCGGTCCCGTAAGTACCCAGGCCCCAAGCCATGGAGCGCTTTGAAGGTGGTAACCAGAACCTTGAAATGCACCCGAAAGGCCACAGGTAGCCAGTGCAGTCTGCGCAGGAGAGGTGTTACATGGGAGCTACGTGGAACTGCAGGGATTCACTTAACAACCATTGCAAAAGAGGTTGCAAACTCGGGCACGACTTATTTAGCAGCCCCTCTTGGAAATGCTGGTCCCAATTAGAACTGAGTAATAACTTTATTCTCACTTTGAATGCACACTGATCGGCAGACATTAAAATGAGATTTCGTTGCATGCAGCTCTCAAAGGGTCTCCACCTCTTGTGGTCATAAGTCGAGCCTGCAGGTAAGACTTAAAACTATTCAACCATACGTGGTCAGCAGCGCTATAGAAGCAGGCAGCTTTGCTGGGTGTGTTTCGCACGACTGTTATCTCTCTGGGGAGGCTCCCGAATCTTGGTAACTAATTACACCTAAGATACGTTCAGGAGTATCCCTGTCACCAACTCTCATTCTTCTGGATAGCTTTGGCACACCCTTGATTTCCATAACTTTACGTGCTAAATGATACGCAGGGTGAAACCCAAAGACCTACAAGGGAGGCCCGACGATTAGAAACCCACTGAATTCACTAGCAATTAAAAATCCGATCAATTGATTATTGAGGTAGAAAGAAACCAGGGACAAGGAGATGCAGCTGAAGCCATAAAGACATTATAAAGGCGTTGAGACTCTAGAAAGAGCGCAGAGAAGAGCAACCAAGAAGATTAAGAGACTGGTGGCTAAAACATACGATGAACGGTTGCAGGAACTGGGTACGTCTAGTGTGATGAAGCGGAGGACTAGGGTAGACATGATAGCAGTCTTCCAATATCTCAAGGGCTGCCACAAAGAAGTGGGAGTCAAGCTATTCTCCAAAGCACCTGAGGGTAGAACAAGAAGCAATGGGTGGAAACTAAACAGGGAGAGACAGCAACTTAGAACTAAGGAGAAATTTCCTGACAGTTAGAACAATTAATAAGAGGAACAACTTGCCTGCAGAAGCTGTGAATGCTCCAACACTGGAAGTTTTTAAGAAGAGATTGGACAACCATTTGAAGTGGTGCAGGGATTCCTGCCTAAGCAAGGGATTGGACTAGAAGACCTCCAAGGTCCCTCCCAACTCTGATATTCTAAATAACTTAAAGAGATTATAAAGGCTCTAAAAAAGAGACTCTAAAAAGAGTGCAAAGAAGAGCAACAAGGATGATTAGGGGGCTGGAGACTTAAACATAGGAAGAACGGTTGCAAGATTTGGGTACGGCCAGTCTAGACCAAAAAAGGACTGGGGAGGGGGACATGATAGCAATCTTCCAGTATTTGAGGGGCTGCCCCAAAGAAGAAGGAGTCAAGCTATTCTCCAAAGCACCTGATGGTAGAACAAGAAGCAATGGGTGGAAACTAATCAAGGAGAGAAGCAACCTGGAACTTAGGAGAAATTTCCTGTCGGTTAGATCAATTCATCAGTGGAACAACTTGCCTCCGGAAGTTGTGAATGCTCCAAGTTTTTTAAGAAGAGATTGGACAACCATTTGTCTGAAATAGTATAGAGCAGGGGTCTCCAACCTTAGTAACTTTAAGGCTTGTGGACTTCAACTCCCAGAGTCCCTCAGCCAGCAAAGCTGGCTGAGGAACTCTGGGAGTTGAAGTCCACAAGTCTTAAAGTTACTAAGGTCGGAGACCCCTGGTATAGGGCAGTGATAGATAACTGTTCTTTCCTTGGGTGCGAAAAGCGTATGTGTCCACACCCATAATACAATGCCCCCCATGCACACCACAACCCCCTGCACATGTGCACGCAATCCCCCCGCGCTGCACTGCCCCCCTGCGCAGACATGTGCAACCCCCCCCCGCACTCCCCTCCCGTGCATGCCTGTGTGACCCCCCCTTTCGCGCCCCGTTTTGGGCCTAGTAGGCCTCCCTAAAGCCCCCGGAGGCTGGAAACGGCTCGTTTCCAGATTTCCGGTACGCCCGTTTTTCACCCTCCCAGGGCCTCCGCACGAGCCCTGTACTTACCTGGCATCCAAAACGGGCCATGTGGAGACTCCTGGGAGGGGAGGGGCGGCATGGGCATGCACGCATGTCTCCCACATGTGCGGTAGATGCCCGAAAATGGCCAATGGGAGGTGCGCACACATGAGCGGTGGAGCTGATCTAGGGCAACGGCTCGCGTGCCCACAGAAATGCCCCCGCGGGCCACCTGGGGCACGTAGGTTTGCCATCACGGGTATAGAGTTTCCTGCCTAAGCAGGGGTTGGACTAGAAAACCTCCAAGGTCCCTCCCAACCCTGTTATTTGGTGACAATGCAACTAATCCTAGGATCGTATCGCAGTTCCAACAGAGGAATATGAGGGGTAGGGAGCTTAGAAACCCACCCGCCCTTCACCGCCTTTGCTCCATCAGGAAACCCGCCATTTTTTAACAGCCAATTCTCAACGGCTGCTGAAAGGTGTTCTTTCTCTCCGCCCCCTCCCCTTCCTGATTCTACCTGGTGTGGGGGGTGTTTCTGTCCTCCCAACAGGCTTCACTGCCAGGCCAAGCGATCAGATGGCAGGGGGTTGCGGTGGCTATGAGCTCAAAACCACAAATCACCAAATTGCGTGATGTTATTTTTTTTTTTTAGAAGCAATTCTGTAAAGCAGGGGTCTCCAGTTTTGGCAACTTTAAAACTTGTGGACTTGAACTCCCAGAATTCCTCAGCCAGCAAAGCTCTGAGCTGAAGAAGCTTCTCTGAGAGCTGAAAAAACTTCTTGGGTGAGAAGCAAAATGTCTTCAAAGAAAAACTAAGAAAGTCCAGTTGCCTCTTGAAAAAAAAGCACCTCTGAGTTTCTTCAGAAGCAGCTCCCAACGCAAAGCCACCATATTATGACTAGATTGCTCATTGACCCCAATTCTAGTGGGCCACATCCATGTTCCCAGAGAAACCTTCAACCTTTAAGTCTAGGGCAGCGGTTCTCAACCTGTGGGTCGGGACCCCGTTGGGGGTCGAATGACGGTTTGCCAGGGGTCGCCTAAGACCATTGGAAATATGGGAAGTATACTTGCGAGTCGAAGAATCGCGCTCCAATGGTTGACTGCACAAGCCAGCTGCAGGCTCTTCAAATCGTGATCCGAATTCGGCTTCAGGCGCGATGAATTAAAAAAGAGAAATCTTTGCTCTTATGTCTCCCTCTCAAGCCAGCTGCAATCACTCCCAATCACTAGCCTAATCTGGCTTCAGGTGCCATAAACTTAACAGGGGAGGAGTCTCCGCTTTAATGCCTCCGTCCTCAAGGCAATCACAAGCAGTTCAGATCACTAGCCAATACGGCTTCAGGCGCGATAAATTCAAAACGAAAATAATTTTACGGTTGGGGGTCGCCACATCGTGGGGAATTGTATTAAAGGGGTCGCAGCACTATAAAGGTTGAGAACCACTGGTCTAGGGAGATTCTCAGTCATCCAGGTCATGGTTGCCCCAAAGGTGCTTTTTCACATGGTCTATGCAGTACAACGCGGTGAACCCCTGTGCAGATCTGTCCATTGGGCAAACAAAACAACCACTTCACAAACGCGTGGCGCAACATAGGAGAACAAACCCGTCAGGACTAGATTCAGCAGTCCATCTGCATTTAAAAGGCAAAGGCTGCTCTTTTGAAGTCAGCAAAGTCCACATTTTGGTTTGAAAGAGGGGGTCAAAGAGGCCATTGATGTCAAATTTGAACAGCCCTCTCTCAACAGAAGAGGAAGGACACAGCATCATCTATCTCAGGGGTCTCCAACCTTGGCAACTTTTAAGACTTGTGGACATCAACTCCCAGAATCGCTGGCTGAGGGATTCTGGGAGTAGAAGTCCACAAGTCTTAAAATTGCCAAGGTTGGAGACCAGTGATGGGATTCAGCCAGTTTGCACCATTTCGGGAGAACCGGTTGTTAACTTTCTGAGCAGTTTGATGAACTGGTTGTTGGAAGAAATAACTAGAGCAGAGAAGTGGCTGTTAAATTATTTGAATCCCACCACTGTGATCTATCTCCATCTACAACAGGGGTGTCCAAACTTGGCCCTTTGAAGAATGGTGGACTTCAACTCCCAGAATTCCCCAGCCAGCATGAGCTATAAACATGAGCAAGTTGCTTGCTGGGGAATTCTGGGAGTTGAAGTCCACCACTCTTCAAGGGGCCAAGTTTGGACATCCCTGATCTACAACATAGTTCTTTCAGCAGGTCCCAAAAGGCTCCACACCCAATTGCACCACTCAGGTGACCCTGAGGACAGAGATAAACTTCCAAGTGGCCTCAACGACCCTCTAAAAGGATGCAAATGACCAGTTTTCTGCAAGGAGTATAAATCCTTCCGTTCCCCATCATCCAGTCAGAGCGGAAGAAGCTTCTTGAGTGAGAAGCGAAACGTCTTCAAAGACAAAGGAAGAAAGTCCAGTTCCCTCTTGGGGAAAAAAAAAAAACACCTTTGCTTCAACTTTTCATTTTCAACCTTTAACCTGACACGCAGCTCCATTATTACTTCCAACGCCAGGAGCCAAAGTCTGGGAGAGAAAGGAAGACGGCTTTTGTCATCCTTCACAACCTCGGGATCGAAACGTTGCCTGTTTTGATGTGTCAAATGAACTTTCGGTGTGTTTACGTTGTGATTATTTACGTCTTCCAAGCCGCGGGGGGGGAAAAAGCAACCACACAAGGCCACTGGTGTCTGATTTCTCAGGTAACAAATGCCCCACCCAACACAACACAGCCTTTCCGCGGGTGTGGAGTCACAGCCTTGATTTCTTCCTTTCGATTCTGAATTGTTCCTGCTTGATTTCTTATTTTATTTTATTAAAATGGCATCCATGTTTCTTTATTCCCTAGCCCGGTATTTCTCCACCTCACCAATTTTAAGATGCATGGACTGCATACAATACATGTGGGTATATACATAATTTTGTATCTATCTATTTCCATCTATCTATCTATCTATCTATCTATCTATCTATCTATCTATCTATCTATTTATTTTTATTTATTTATTTATTTTATTTGAATTTATATCCCGCCCTTCTCCGAAGACTCAGGGTGGCTTACATTGTGTTAAGCAATAGTCTTCATCCATTTGTATATCTATTTATCTATCTATCTATCTATCTATCTATCATTATCTCTATCTATCTCTATCTCTATCATCTCTTCACCTATCTATCATCTATCTATTTCTATCTATCATCTATATCAGGGGTCTCCAACCGTGGCAACTTTAAGCCTGGAGGACTTCCAGAATTCCCCAGCCAGCATGAGCTATAAACATGAGCAAGTTGCTTGCTGGGGAATTCTGGGAGTTGAAGTCCACCACTCTTCAAGGGGCCAAGTTTGGACATCCCTGATCTACAACATAGTTCTTTCAGCAGGTCCCAAAAGGCTCCACACCCAATTGCACCACTCAGGTGACCCTGAGGACAGAGATAAACTTCCAAGTGGCCTCAACGACCCACTAAAAGGATGCAAATGACCAGTTTTCTGCAAGGAGTATAAATCCTTCCGTTCCCCATCATCCAGTCAGAGCGGAAGAAGCTTCTTGAGTGAGAAGCGAAACGTCTTCAAAGACAAAGAAAGAAAGTCCAGTTCCCTCTTGGGGGGGGGAAAAAAAACACACCTTTGCTTCAACTTTTCATTTTCAACCTTTAACCTGACACGCAGCTCCATTATTACTTCCAACGCCAGGAGCCAAAGTCTGGGAGAGAAAGGAAGACGGCTTTTGTCATCCTTCACAACCTCGGGATCGAAACGTTGCCTGTTTTGATGTGTCAAATGAACTTTCGGTGTGTTTACGTTGTGATTATTTACGTCTTCCAAGCCGCGGGGGGGGAAAAAGCAACCACACAAGGCCACTGGTGTCTGATTTCTCAGGTAACAAATGCCCCACCCAACACAACACAGCCTTTCCGCGGGTGTGGAGTCACAGCCTTGATTTCTTCCTTTCGATTCTGAATTGTTCCTGCTTGATTTCTTATTTTATTTTATTAAAATGGCATCCATGTTTCTTTATTCCCTAGCCCGGTATTTCTCCACCTCACCAATTTTAAGATGCATGGACTGCATACAATACATGTGGGTATATACATGTATCTATTTCCATCTATCTATCTATCTATCTATCTATCTATCTATCTATCTATCTATCTATCTATCTATCTATTTATTTTTATTTATTTATTTATTTTATTTGAATTTATATCCCGCCCTTCTCCGAAGACTCAAGGTGGCTTACATTGTGTTAAGCAATAGTCTTCATCCATTTGTATATCTATTTATCTATCTATCTATCTATCATTATCTCTATCTATCTCTATCTCTATCATCTCTTCACCTATCTATCATCTATCTATTTCTATCTATCATCTATATCAGGGGTCTCCAACCGTGGCAACTTTAAGCCTGGAGGACTTCCAGAATTCCCCAGCCAGCTTTGCTGGCTGGGGGATTCTGGGAGTTGAAGTCCTCCAGGCTTAAAGTTGCCAAGGTTGGAGACCCCTGATCTATATTATCCATCTATCTATCTATCTATCTATCTATCTATCTATCTATCTATCTATCTATCATCCATCCATCCATCCATCATCTGTCTGTCTGTCTGTCTGTCTGTCTGTCTCTGTCTGTCTGTCTGTCTATCTATCTATCTATCTATCTATCTATCTATCTATCTATCTATCATCCATCCATCCATCATCTGTCTGTCTGTCTGTCTGTCTGTCTATCTATCTATCTATCTATCTATCTATCTATCTATCTATCTATCTATCTATCTTGTCATGTTTATGCCCTAACACAGGATGTTTTTAAGAAGATATTGGATTACCATTTGTCTGAAGTGGTGTAGGGTTTCCTGCCTAAGCAGGGGGTTGGACTAGAACGGTGATCACCAACCGGTGCTCCGCGAGAAAATTTCGGTGGTCCTCAGAAAAATTATTTGTATTTTTAAAATATTGCACTAAATCAGGGGTCCTCAAACTGCAGCCCCTGGACTGGATACGTGCAATGAACGTTTGTGTTGCTGCAGAGAGTCTCCCCCTTCGGGGTCCTTGTGTGTGGGTCAGAGAGGGGCAGAAATTCCAACTTGGGGTCTGCTTCAGCCTCCTGTGTGGGGCTTTGGGCGAAGGCTGGAGGGAAGCGCCGCTGGTGGCAAAGAGCCGGAGGGCCTCGTTCCAGTGGGGCTGCATCATGGCCTGGAACTGGCTGACCTTCTCAGCCCGCTGAGCCTCCAGGCGCCGGTACCTGGCCTTGCACTCCCCCAGGTCTTCCCTCTGCTTGGAAAGCCTATGCTCCTAGTCCTCAGTGAGGTGCTTCTACTGAGCCTCCTTCTCGGTCAGATCCAATTTGAACTGAGCTGTTTTGCCAACTCTTTCTCATGTTGGCTGCTTAGCTCCAGCAACTGCTTCCTGTTGGGGCCCTAAGGAGCCCGGCTGGGGAGGCGAGGACTAGCGAGTAGTGGCTGGTAAGGCGCCCCTCGACGTGAGTGACATTGAGTTGGCCACGCCCACCCAGTCACATGACCACCTTGCCACACCCACCCAGCCGGTCATTAGGCAGATCGTATTATCATGGATTTAAAATTATGAATTTAGTGGTCTCTTGAGGTCTGAAAAGTTGGTGACCCCTGGACTCCAAGGTCCCTTCCAAATGTTATTCTTTTTTTTTTCTGTAGTGTAAAATTGGAGATGGTGTCCCTTTAAGAGCTGCATGCAAGAAAATTTCATTTTTAGTGCATACCAATTCGTGTACATTCAAAGGGACAATAAAGTTGTTCTTGTCTAGTTATTCTATTCTATTCAACATGCTCCCCAGGGAATTCTGGGAGTTGAAGTCCACATATTTTAAAAGGCTGAGAAAACACTGCTGCCAAATAGCCCGGAGAAGAGACAATTTGCTTTTGATGTATGAGATAACTTATTCTCATAAACAGCAAAAGAAATGAAAACGGCACGGACGTAGTTATTAATTCTCCTTTGAAATTAAAAGGCATTATTGGATTTGAGGGATCTCTCCAAACGGATTATTTCATTAGCGTTCCAGGTGTCTTCAATCCCTTAATCGGTCCCTCTGCCGCTCTGGATGGAGAAAGGGACTCCCTTGGATGGGTTGCGTCGTTGTGTGGACCGCAATAAATGTGGACAAGAGGAAGCAACCGAGAATTGCCCGAGGAGTAAAGGAAGAAGGTTAGAGCCAAGCGTGACAAAGGCCAAAGCTACAAAAATCAGCTGCAAACAGTTCCCTGGTGCTGTGATTGCAGCTGCTAATATTATCAAGAAGCTTAAGGAATCTGAGACAGTAGCCAACCTCTCTGGAAAAATCAGAATAACAGAGTTGGAAGGGACCTTGGAGGTCCTCTAGTCCAACCCACCGCCCAAGCAGGAGGGCCCTAGACCATTTCTGACAGATGGCAGTCCAGTCTCTTCTTCAAAGCTTCCAGTGATGAAGCTCCCACAATTTCTGGGGGGGTGAGTCGTTCCATTGATTAGAATAGAAGAACAAAGTTGGAAGGGACCTTGTAGGTCATCTAGTCCAACCCGCCCCCCCCCCCCCGCCCAAGCAGGAAACCCCACACCATTTCTGAAAGCTGACAATCCAGTCTCTTCTTCAAAGCTTCCAGAAATCGTCTCCGGATTGAATAGGTACAATTCAACAAACAACCACAATTGAGCCCAAAGTTTAGGTTGCTAAGTGAGAAATTTGTGAAGCGAGTTTGGACCCACTTTTCTTGCCACGGTTGTTAAGTGAATCATTGCGGCTGATAAAATGAGTAACCCGGCTATGAATCTGGCTTCCCCATGGATGTTGTTTGTCAGAAGGTCGCAAAAGGGGAATCACGTCATCCCAGGAACACTGCAACCGTCGTAAAAACGAGTCAATTGCCAAGCGTTCGAATTTTGATCACATAATCGTGGGGGAGGCTGAAATGGTTGTTAAGTAGGGAAAAAACATCGTAAGTCGGGGGTTTTTCAGTGGCGTAACTTCAAACGGTCACTAAACGAACTGCTGTAAGTCAAGGACTACCTATAGTTCAAATGGGGAAGAAAACTTCCAAGGAAAACTTCCAAACGGATCCTAGCTCAGGTCAAAGTACTACCATATCAAGTCACCCCATTCGTTGCTATCTGACGAAAAATCAGAAAGATCCAAGAATATTCCACTTCTGGCTACACATTCGGCGCCGAGAGCCGAAATGGGTACATGAGTGTGTGCGCACGTGTGCCAGAAACCGGCAGAGTAGCCACCCGGTGCACATGCGTGCGCCAGGAAGATGATTGTCCAGTTTCTGGGGCGCAGTGGTCTTCGTGCGCGCATGTGCGCCAGAAACCGGAAGAACAGGTGGCTGGTGCGCATGCGTGTGCCGGAAACAGGAAGAGTAGCCACCTGATCTTCCGGTTTCTGGTGCTCCCGCGTACAGCTGGCCGGCGCGCCAGAACCCGGAGCAACGGGAGCGCCACAGCAACAGGCGACGGCTCGCATGCCCAGGGAGATGGCTCTGTGTGCCACTTCCGGCACACGTGCCAAAGGTTCACCATCATGGGTGTAGGATCTCCTGCTTGGGCGGGGAGTTGGACTAGATGAGAGGTTGGCAACCTTAAAGAGTCCTAACCAGAAGCGCCCGTTCAATTCTGGAGCTGACCGGAAGTCCAGTTCCCCCACCATAGAGTCTCCTCCTAGCGTGGCGTCCTTTTTCCTCTGCTGACCGGAAGTCCGGTTCCCCCACTATAGAATCTCCACCTAGCACAGCATCCTTTTTCCTCGGCTGACCGGAAGTCCGGTTCCCCCACCATAGAATCTCCTCCTAGCGCAGCATCCTTTTTCCTCTACCTGTCCTAACCGAAAGCCCTATCAATTGTGGAGCCGACTGGCGACAGGGTGCCGCAGCAGAGGAATGAAAGAGCCACATGCGGCTCCAGAGCCACAGGTTGCCGACTCCTGGACTAGACGATCTCCAAGGTTCTTTCCAACTCTAACCAGCCCACTGGCAGAGTAGGCAAAATTTGCAAGGAAAAGTCCCCAGGTTTATCTCAGTCAATTCTGCCTGTTTTGAATCAACCCAGGTTCATCGGATGGTCTAAACTCTGATTGTATCTATCTATTCTTGGATTCTGGGATTCTGGGATTCTGCGCCCAAAAAATTCTGTGTCCAATAGATTCTGTGTATCTATCTATTCTGGGATTCTGTGCCCAAAAAAAAAAAAAAAAAGTGGGAAGCCCCAGCAGCTTTGTAAATCAGGCTTAAGGCTTAACTTCCCAGCTGGGAAAAGGATATAGGGATTTACTTAAGAAGAGAAAGTGATCATAGTTCAAATCCCAAAGGGTGTTTAATTACCGTTGACGCACCGGGGAATGGTATGAAAGGAAAAAGAAAAAAAAAATTGAAAAAAAACCAAAGCAAGCTGTACAAACCACACCGAATAACAGACACAGATATAACTTGATCCTTGGGGTGAATCACATCAGGTAAACACATCAAACGCGTCTGTTTTATCTAAATAATGGGGAGGATCTAATGTCCTGGTGTCTTGCAAGAAACAACACAGATAGCTGACCCCAGCTAGCTGGAGAGGAAGTTTTTGCGAGTGTTTAAAGCTAGAGGACTCGCAAGCATTCCACAATAAATTCAAGATGCAACATTTCCTTCGACTGAATCGTTTTGCCCAACACAAACACGTGGCCATAGCGACCACCGGCCCTAAATGTCCTTTACAGAGGGATGAACTGACAGGAGGGAATTGTTGTGGTCCATCAACAGCCTGTGGAGCTGGCAACCGAGTCGGACAGGGCCATCGGGGAGTGAGGTGCAGCCTCCAGAGCCTCCAGAGACTGACAGTAGTGAGGCAGAGGAACAGGAGGAGCCTGTTCCTAATGCATCCTAATGCATGCATGAGAAGAGCTGCCAGAAGGCAAGAGCAGCTCAAGCAGAGAGGACAACTCAGGAGTAGGGCCAGGAGATGATTGGCCCCTCCCATAAGGCTTAAAACAGCAGCAACAGTGTTTCGGCTTTGCCGGAAAACAACGTTGTAGCTGCGTCGTCTGCTGCATCCTCTGCTTCATGTATGTCTTTGTTTTTGTGGCTTCTGGACATTTGCCAGGAAAGTCCTTTGGCAGTTTGCCTAATTGGACTAAGGTTTGTGAGATAACTGAGGAATTTGTGTTGGGAGGCATTTGTTTTACTTTTGAGTTGAATGACGCTGGGAATGAAGTAATTCCCAGCTGTTCGAATAAAGTTTTTTTTTTTTCCACAGACTGAGTTTCCTACTACCTACTTGGGCCTGGATCACAACAGGAAGTTCAAAAGCCATACAGGTAGTCCTCAACATACGACCCACAAATCCGAGCCCAAAATTTATGAGAAATTTTAAGTTGGGCCCCATTCTACGACTTTTCTGGCCACATCTGTGTTGAAGCGAACCGCTGCAGTGCAGCTGTTAAATTACTAGCAGGGTTGTTAAGTGAATCTGGTTAAACCCCCCCCCCCATTGACGTTGCTTGTCAGAAGGTCACCAAAAAAGCGATGACGTGACTCCTGGACATGGCAACCGTCATAAATATGAGTCAAATCTGAGCACTGGAATGTAAACCATATGACCGCAGGGATGCTACAAAGGTTGTTAAAGTGTGAAAAACGGTCGTAAGTCATGGTCTTTTTCAGTGATGTTGTAAAAACGGTCGTAAGCCACTTTTCTCAGTGACGTAAGTTGGAAGGGCCACTTAATGAACAGTCTTAAGTCGAGGACTACCTGTATTATAAAGTATGACTTCCTAATATATAATATATAAATTTTAAAACACCCAACAGTTAAAAACTGCTGCTCAGGCTGTTATCTGATGACTGATCATCGCACAGTCAGCCAGAAGTTCAGACGGAGGTTTGGGGGCATTTCTGTCTACCTGTCGAATCCTTTCCAAGGACCTGGGATAAGCAAATCCGGATGTTTGACCGTGTTACAGATATTGTCGCAGGATGGAAGGTCTTCCAAATAAAGCCGCCTTCTGCAATTGACTGATGGCGAATTTGTCAATGCCGATGGAGTTCAAGTGTTGCTCCAGTTGTTTTGGGATTGCACCCAAGGCGCCTATGACAGAGGGCTGGGGGCTCCCTTTGTGGGGGTCCCAGCCCTCTGGAACGAACTACCTCCAACGTTGCGCCAACTCTCTGACCTCCGAGCCTTCCGGCGTGAGCTGAAGACTCTTTTATTTCATCGAGCAGGACTAGCCTTTAATAGTTTTAATTAGTTTTTTAATGGGTTTTAGCAAATTTTTATATTTCGGCCAATTTAAAATTAGTTTTTAAAATTGTTCTTAACTTTTGTATTATTGTTTTTACTTGGCTGTAAACCTCCCTGAGTCCTTCGGGAGAAGGGCAGTATAAAAGTTGAAATAATAATAATAATAATAATAATAATAATAATAATAATAATAATAATAATAATAATAATAATAATAATAACAACAACAACAACAAACAACGACAACAACAAACAATGACAACAACAACAACAACAACAATAATAATAATAATAATGGTACTACCCTTGCTTACCTTTGCCACAGTCGTTGCCACCTATTTGTAAGCCTTTGTATTGTGTTATCTTTGTTGTGACCCAGGCCCAAGTAGGTAGTAGTAGACACAATCGGTTCAAAAACAAACAAACAAACTTTATTAGAAGAGCTGAGAATGAACTCATTCTCAGTGTCGTCCAAACTAAATCAAAGCAAATTTTTCATAACACAATTCTTCAGTCTTATCACCAATCTTGGTCTAATTAGGCAAACTGCCAAAGGCTTTTCTTGGCAAAAGTTCAGAAGAAGAAGACGCCGACAAGAAACAAATGCAGCAAAGCAAGGAGCAAGTCTATCAACGTTGTTTTCTGACAAAGAGCCCAAGAGCTGTTGCTGGTCTGTTTTAAGCCTTATGGAAGGGGCCAATCATCTCCTGGCCTTACTCCCGAGTCGTCCTCTTTGCTTGAGCTGCTCTTGCCTTCTGGCAGCTCTTCTCATGCGTGCATTAGGAACAGGCTCCTCCTGTTCCTCTGCCTCACTACTATCAGTCTCTGGAGGCTCCGGAGTCTGCACCTCACACCCCGATGGCCCTGGCCCCACCTCTGCCTCTGATGCAGAGCCCTCATCCGGGCCTTCCCCAGCCTCCAGGACCAGTGCTGATGGTTGATATGGGTTGCTGCCAGCATCCTAGGTATCAACCAAGTACCTCCTTAAGACCTACGAAGTTCCAAGGAGCGCAGTTTTTTGCAGTTCCGCTGGTGTTATTGCGGGAAGCTGCAATTTGTTGATGTATCTTATAAAATTCTTGGACATGGTACCAACTGCCCTGATGACAATGGGTATTACTATGATTATGATTATTTTATTATATTATATTATTATATTATTAACGATATAAGGAACGGTGCATTTAATAATTAAAAATACCTGCACAGGGGATTCAAAGGCACCTGTCGTTAACTGGATCATTTTCCAAATGAGTCACCATGTTACGTTCCTTCACCAAGGGAAAAACAAAACTTGCACTGATTCGCTAAACATCGGTGGCGAGAAAAGTCGTACAATGGGGCAAAACCCGCTTAAACAGCCGGCTTGCTCAGCAAGCAGAAATCTGGGAGCTCCACGGACGGTCGGAAGACGAGGAGTTCCTTTTGCAGAAGACTCACCATGCGGGCCAGGCTGCCTTCAATGCTTCAGAAGGTCCCGGCGTCCGTTCCACACACACACACATCCTCCAAGCCTCCGTACCGGATCGCCCGACGTGGTGAACGCAAACCAGATTCGAAAATCCAAAGCCAAAGACACAGCTCGTTTTTTGGCAGACGGAAGGCGATTTGGCCCCGAAAGACATTTAGTAGCAGGGGAGCTAAAGGTTTATCCAAACATCCCTCGGCCTCTGGCAGCGCTGCAACCTCGGAGGCACACCAGCGGTTCTTGCAGGACTCTCCGTGACCCGGCTCCACCTAGCTGGTGACCCCCAAACCACCTCCTCTCCCCTCCCCCTCCCCCGCCAACCCTGGTGGCTTCCCTTATTCGATAGAGATGCCTCCATCCTTGTTGATCCAGCTGCCAGACATCTGCCACCCACCCACTCCCGCTTGCCCCAAGAACACCGTAAACCATTTCTCTTCCTCCCCCCTGCTTTTCGCTCTTCTCTCTGGAAAGCCCGCTGGGCTATAAAAAGATCCAGCTATTGCTTCTTTGCTAGCTTTGGACGAGGGGAGGAAAACCTCGAAAGAAAGGCGACGAGACGAGACTCCAAAGGCGCTTTTTTCTTTCAAAAGGCAACCGGGCTTCCTTTGTTTTTCCTTGAAGAGGTTTTGCTTCTCATCCAAGAAGCTTCTTCAGTTCTGACTGAATGGTAGAGGGTAGAAGGATGCATTTGTTCTGACCTAGGCTTCCCCAGCAGCACGAAGCTGAGTCCTCATCCGGACAAAAAAACCCTTTTATTTATTTGACAGTGAATTCCTCTCCAGCAAAGTCTTTCCTCTCCCACCGTCTTTCAAGATAGTTCACAATTATCCCACCTTTATCAGGCTTGGAGAGCGGCCAGGCCGATATCTTTTAGACGCCGCAAGAATGCACGAATGAACTAATGGTCTCCTGCAAACTCCACTCCCCTTTCGCTCCTCTTTTATTCCCTCTGGGAGGGGGCCCTTCATCGTCCACCTGTGGCTTTACTCCTGAGTCGACCCTTATTCCTGAGCTGTTCCCTTCATCTGGCAACTTTGAGCATGCGCACACTGGGAACAGGCTCCAGCTGTTTGTCTGCCTCTCAGATGTCTGACTCCGAAGGCAGCTGGTACCTGTCATACGGCCCTGTCCCTCTCTCTGCCTCTGATGCAGAGCCCTCATTAGAGTCTTCCCCAGACTCCAGGATTGGCCCATGTTCCTCCCCAACCTCCTCACTGTCTGCTGCCAGCTCTGCCGGCTGGCCACAACAGTATATTCCCTGCAGTCCTCTAGTCGTTAACACTCATTCTGGGGGTCGTTGAGGCCACTTGGAGGTTCGTCTGTGCCCTCGGGATCACCTAAATAGTGCAAATAGGTGTTCCACAAATAAATCTCCAAGTGGCCTCAACGACTCACAGAGAGAGTGCTAACAGCCGGATGACCAAAAGGAATATAAATCCTTCCATTCTTCAAGTTAGAACAACTAACCTGCGGAATGACTTGCCACAAGAAGTTGTGGGTGCTCCAACAGTGGAACGGGACGAAGTTAAAGAAGAGATTGGACAACCCCTTGTCTGAAACGGTAAAAGATCTCCTGCTTGAGCAGGGGGCTGGACTAGAAGACCTCCAAGGTCCCTTCCAGCTTTATTCTGATTAGCTGAATTATAAGAACAATTAACCAGTGGAACGACTTGCCTCCAGAAGTTGTGGGTGCTCCATCACTGGAGATTTTAAAAAAGAAAAGCGGACAACCATTTATCTGAAATGCTGTATGGTCTCCTGTTTGAGCAGGAGGCTGGACTAGAAGACCTCCAAGGTCCCTTCCACCCCTTTCAATGGATAGTTAGAGGACTGCGGGAAGAACAACTGCAACCAGGCTGCCTCCCATTGAGAACTTGTATTGTGGAGGTCAGGAGGAGGGTTGAGAAAGTATCTACGTGTTGTGTCTCGCCCACTTTCACCGCAGCCGGGGCCTTCTTATCTGCTTTCGAACGCTGAGGAATGTCCTAGTATACCTCCAGCCCCCAGCTCTGGCTCCATGCCCAGACAGGCTGAGGAGGAAGAAGTACCTCCAGCCCTCAGCTCTGGCTCCATGCCCAGGCAAACGGAGCAACTAGACCCCTCCCCCTCCCCCACAGCATGTGAGCCTGAGGGAGGTCAATTACCAACAGCTGCAGACTGGAGTAACCCTCGCTTCAGGAGAATTGATAGGCGGCGGCGACAGAAGGAGGGGAGGGGCAAGCCTGGATAAGTGCTGAGTCATGGAGCCACACCCCATGGCCTATATAAAGGATCTGCTTTCTGGCATTCTCTGAGTCAGGCAAAGTCTAAACATATCTTGCTGAAGTCACTTTCTGGTCTCCTGCCTGCCTTGAGAACTTTGCTAGGACTTTGGCAGAGCTGCAGAGGCACGCCTGATTCGGATTTCCCTGACCCGGTCGTCAGTGGAGGAGTGGGACACGACACTACGCCCCCCACACACCCTGGACATAAACCTTTTCAACACCTCCCCTCAGGACGTCAATATAGGGCAGGGGTATCAAATTGGATTTTTTTCGAGGGCCGGATCTGCATTATAGATCTCCTCCATGGGCCAGCCATGGGGGTGGGGGGAGAGAGATAGGACAGATGCTTCCTGCACTTTGCTGGCCAAAACGGGGTGCGCGGGGGGACCCACATCCCATTTTGGCCAGCATAGTGCTACAGGAGGCCGTCCAGGCCGAAAACGGGGCACAGGGGGGCTGTGTGAATCTCCCACGCACCTCGTCTTCGCTGCCAGAGGCACTGTGGGGCAGTCCTTTGCTGCCCTGTTTCCCCAAAAACAGGACCCAGCCAGAAAATAAGTCCTAGCATGATTTTTCAGGATACTCGTAATATAAGCCCTACCCCACAAAATAAACCCCAGTTAAGATTGTCAGCCAGATGGATGCATTTAGTACCATATTTCCCCCAAAATAAGACCTAACCAGAATATAAGCCCTAAATGCGTCTTTCGGAGCAAAAATTAATATTGTTGCTGTTAGTTGCGAAGTCGTGTCCGACCCATCGTGACCCCATGGACAAGGTTCCTCCAGGCCTTCCTGTCCTCTACCATCCTCTGGAGTCCATTTAAGCTCACGCCGACTGCTTCAGTGACTCCATCCAGCCACCTCGTTCTGTCGTCCCCTTCTTCTTTTGCCCTCCATCATTCCCAGTATTAGGCTCTTCTCCAGGGAGTCCTTCCTTCTCATTAGGTGGCCAAAGTGTTTTGAGTTTCCTCTTCAGGATCTGGCCTTTTAAAGAGCAGTCAGGGTTGATCTCCTCTAGGACCGACTTATTTGATCGCCTTGCAGTACAAGGGACTCGCAGGAGTCTTCTCCAGCACCAGAGTTCAAAGTTGTCTAGTTGTTTTGGCATGCAATGCCCTAGAGCAGCGGTTCTCAACCTGTGGGTCGTGACCCCGTTGGGGGTCGAATGACGATTTGCCAGGGGTCGCCTAAGACCATCAGAAATATGGGAAGTATATTTGCGAGTCGAAGAATTGCGAATTCGGCTTCAGGCGCGACGAATTAAAAAAGAGAGAAAACTTTGCTCTGATGTCTCCCTCTCAAGCCAGCTGCAATCACTCCCAGTCGCTAGCCTAATCTGGCTTCAGGCACGATAAACTTAATAGGGGAGGAGTCTCCGCTTTAATGCCTCCGTCCTGTATTAAAGGGGGTCGCAGCACTATAAAGGTTGAGAACCACTGCCCTAGAGCAGGGGTCTGCAAACTTGGCTTCAACTCTGGGAGTTGAAGTCCACAAGTCTTAAAAGAGCCAAGTTTGCAGAAACCTGCTGTAGGGCATCGCATGCGAAAACAACTAGACACAGCGGTAGTTTTTTCCCCTCGTGCCATCACTCTGCTAAACACCTGATTCTCACAGCACCGTCTAATGTCTACGTGTATTTACACGTAGTAGTAGGGCTGCATTACTATCATCCTTCTCATCTTCTCTACTACTCCCTTTTATTGGTATCGTTATCATTATTACCACTCTGTTGCTTCTGCACCGGGGACAAATTCCATGTGTGCCCAATCACACTTGGCCAATGAATATTCTGCTCTGCCACGGGTAGTCCTCGGCGTACGACCACAACGGAGCCCGACGTTTCTGCTGCTAAGTGAAACATTTGTCGAGGGAGTTTTGCCCCATTTTACGACCTACCTTGCCCCAGTCGTTAAGTGAATCACTGCCGTTGTTAAACTAAGTCAAGCTTTTGTTAAGTGAATCCAGCTTTCCTCATTGACTTGGCTTGTCGGACGGTCGCAAAAGAGGATGATGTCACCCCCGGGACACTGCAACCGTCATAACTATGAGTCGGCTGCCAAGCATGTGAATTGTGATCGCGCGGCCATGGAGATGCTACAACGGTCGTAAGGGTGATCGTCATAAGTCACTTATTTCAGTGCCTTTGTAACTTTGGTCACTAAATGAATTGTTGTTAAGTCGAGAACTACCTGTATTCTATTCCTATCTAGGGAAGCACTGAAGACGCTAAAGCAAGCTAAACACTCGTCCATCTCACACCCAGATTAATCTGTTGTTAATCAACAGATTCGGACTTCCCGACAGAAAGTCCACGAAACGCCAAAGTGGAGGCATAAAATCCAAACTCCTCCGCTCATTTCAACCGGCTGTAGACTCAAAGGAGTAGCAAAAGTCGTGAACAGAGGAGGCTGCTCTGATACCCATAATGGTGCCTGCCCCTTTCCAGTCCCGGGATCGTAAGTCAAGGACTACTTGTATATACAAACAGGCAGCAAGCCCCGCTCCCTTCAAGCCCTGATAAGGTTACTTGGTTGGGTTATGAAATGTCTACAAGAAAACAACCAAGCTCAGACAGCACAGAGGACCCCACAGTTCCTCCTCCTCCTCCTCTCCCTTAAAGCACTGATGAGGTTACCTAGTTGGGTAATGAAACTTCTGCAAGAAAACCACCTAGCTCAGAGAACACCAAGGACCCCATAGTCCTACTCTTCCTCCTCCTCCTCTTCCTTCAAGCACTGATGAGGTTACCTAGTTGGGTAATGAAACTTCTGCAAGAAAACCACCTAGCTCAGAGAACACCAAGGACCCCATAGTCCTACTCTTCCTCCTCCTCCTCTTCCTTCAAGCACTGATGAGATTACCTACCGGGGTAATATAACATCTCCAAGAAAACAATCAAGCTCAGACAGCACCAAGGACCACATTGTCCTCCTCTTCCTCCACTTTGCAAACCTTCTAGCACTGATGATGTCACATAGTGGGGTAATGAAACGTCCCCAAGGAAACTATCAAGCTCAGGGAGCACCAAAATTCAACCACAGTTCAATCCTAAACTACAAATTGGTTGCCACAAAATTAAAAATATGTTGAGTCTTTAGAGAGGGTACAGAAAAGATCAACAAAGATGATTAGGGCACCGGAGGCTAAAACATATGAAGAACGGTTGCAGTTCTTCTAGTTTGATGAAGAGGAGGACTAGGGGAGACATGATAGCAGTCTTCCAATATCTCAGGGGCTGCCCCAAAGAAGAGGGAGTCAAGCTATTCTCCAAAGCCCCTGAAGGCAGGACAAGAAGCAACGGATGGAAACTAAGCAAGGAGAGAAGCAACTTAGAACTAAGGAGGAATTTCCTGACAGCTAGAACAATTAATCAGAAGAATGAGTTGCTTCCAGAAGTTGTGAATGCTCCAACGCTGGAAGATTTTAGGAAGAGATTAGACAGCCACTTGACTGAAACGGCACAGGGTCTATGTTGCTTGAGCAGGAGGTTGGACTAGAAGACCTCCAAGGTCCCTTCCAACTCGTCATTCTGTTAAATTTCCTCTTCTATTTGAGGCCTCTCCCTCCACCAAGAGTCGCTAAGGCCCTCAACTCCCGAGGAGCTCTTAAGCAACCGCGAGGCGCCATCCCAGCGGTAACGGCGGGTTTCCAACTAGGCGCTTGAAAACCACGGCTCCTCCTCACCCAAACGGGCCTCTGGTGGCTCAACAGACTAAGTCTGTCTGTTATTAACAGCAGCTGCTTGCAATTACTGCAGGTTCTAGTCCCACCAGGCCCAAGGTTGACTCAGCCTTCCATCCTTTATAAGGTAGGTAAAATGAGGACCCAGATTGTTGGGGGCAATAAAAGTTGACTTTGTATATAATATACAAATAGGATGAAGACTATTGCTTGACATAGTGTAAGCCGCCCTGAGTCTTCGGAGAAGGGCGGGATATAAATTCACCGGGAAAAAAAACAAAAAAACCTTGGCAGCCATCCGAGATACCGCCAACTCACCGTACATCGGCCGAAGCGATAAGAAGCCGGCGTTGGCCGAAGGCAGCTCCACGCTCACTTGTCCTGCGAGTAGACAGTCACCGGTTCCATCCGCGGGAGTCGAAGGGCTGCTGCCTTTGTTCCTCTCTCCAGATTCGGAGGCCTTCTGCTGCTGCGAGACCACCAGTCTGGACAAGGCCTCCTGCCGGCCGGTTACAGGCCTGGTTTTCAAGAAGCCTAACGAGCCTACGGGCCGATTAGGAGGGAGCTCCACTTCTGCGGCTGCCTCTTTTTCCTCCTCCTCTTCCTCCTCCTCACTCTTCCCTGCACCGGGATCTCCTGGATGGGGCGGCTGCCGCCTGTTGACCGACGTGTCCTCTTTGCTGCTTCGCAGCCCCTCGAAGCTCCTGAGATCCGGTTGGATGGATTGCAAGGATCCCGCAGGCGGAGCCCTGGCTGGCTTCATCCCGTTCTTCGCCGGCGTCTCTCTGGCGAGCGCCCTTTTCGGCGACGGCTCCGCCGTGGAGTCCGAATCCTGCAAGAGGTTCTCCTCCAGCTGCAGCTTTTGAGCGATGTGGCTGAGGTAGGAACGGAAGCGGCCGCTGTGGTGCTTCTGCACGAGCCGGGCGTAAGCGTTCTTGTACGGCTTGCTTGGCCCTTCTCTCCCGGCATGGCCAGCGGGGCTGTGGACGCACCTTTGCGGCTCCATATTCCCAAAACGCTACCGGCTGAAAAGGAACACAAATATAAAGCTATACCAGGACAGTATAAAGATTGGGCTCTTGTTCTAACCTTCAGATAAAACAATTACAGGTAGTCCTCGACTTACGACCGCGATGGGAGCCCCCCCACATTTGTGAATCACTGCAGTTGTTAAATGAATAACACGGTTGTTAAGTGAATCTGGATTCCCCACTGACTTTGCTTGTCCGAAAGGGAATCACGTGACACACACACACACACCCCGGGAACACTGTAATCGTCATATCTGTGAGACAGTTGTCAAGGATTCGAATGTAAATCACGTGACCCTGGGGATGCTGCAACGGTCGTAAGTATGAAAAACGGTCATGTCACTTTCTCAGTGCCGTTGCGACTTCAAGCAGTCACTAAATGAATGCTTGTAAGTCGAAAGCCACCTGTATTTCCATTTGTTCCGTAGTTTTGCTATACGTGTAGTCCTCAACTTACGACCACGATTGAACCCAACATTTCTGTTGCTCAGCAAGACATTTTTAAGGGAGTTTTGCCCCTATTTTACGACCTTCCTGGCCACAGTTGTTAAATGAATCACGGAGTGACACGGTTGTTAAATGAATCTGGCTTCCCCACTGAATTTGCTTGACAGATGATCTCACAAGGGCAGGGGCCTGCAAACTTGGCCCTTTTAAGACTCGTGGACTTCAACTCCCAGAGTTCCTCAGCCAGCAAAGTTTACTCTCTTGTAATCCCTTCCTCTGCAATCTCTCCACTTTATAAGGGGCAAGAGGGGGGGAAAAAAGGCATGAGTGACTGAGGAACTCTGGGAGTTGAAGTCCACAAGTCTTAAAAGAGCCAAGTTTGCAGACCCCTGCACAAGGGGGATCATGTGACCTGGGACATTGCAACCGTTTATAAACATGAATCGGTTGCCAAGCGATTTTGATCACCTGACCATGGGGAATGCTGCAACGGTCGTTAAGTGTGAAAAACTGGTCGCAAGTCACTTTTCCCAGCGCCGTCATAACTTCAAAAGGTCTCCAAGTGAACTGTTGTAACTCAAGGACTACCCGTTACTTCCATATATTTTTTTCCCTGTAAGTTTTGCTATAAAATAAAATAAAAAATACAGTGATGAATGGAGAGGGATAGACTGGGACAATTTTAAAATGTGCGAAGTAGAGAGCACCAGGTTGGCGAAAGGCTGAAGAGAGGGTCCGTTCTTAACAACGAAAGGATTCGTATTAATAGGTATAAAATAAGATTACTAGGTACAAAATAAGATTAATAGGTACAAAATAAGCTCAAGTTACAGAAGGATCTTGACAGACTTGAACATTGGGCGCTATCTAACAAAATGAAATTCAACAGTGAAAAAAGTAAGGTTCTACATTTAGGCAAAATAAACCCCAAAATGCACAGGTACAGTATATGTGGTACTTTGCTCAATAGTAGTAACTGTGGGAGGGATCTTGGAGTCCTAGTGGATAACCATTTAGATATGAGCCAGCCGTGTGCAGCAGCTGCCAAAAAAGCCAACACAGTTCTGGGCTGCATAAACAGAGGGATAGAATTAAGATCACGTGAAGTGTTAATGCCACTTTATAAGGCCTTGGTAAGGCCACACTTGGAATATTGCATCCAGTTTTGGTCACCACGATGTAAAAAAGATGATGAGACTCTAGAAAGAGTGCAGAGAAGAGCAACAAAGAGGATTAGGGGACTGGAGGCTAAAACATATGAAGAACGGTTGCAGGAACTCAGTATACCTAGTTTAACGAAAAGAAGGACTAGGGGAGACATGATAGCAGTCTTCCAATATCTCAGGGGTTGCCACAAAGAAGAGGGAGTCGGGCTGTTCTCCAAAGCACCTGAGGGTAGAACAAGAAGCAACGGGTGGAAACTGATCAAGGAGAGAAGCAACTTAGAACTAAGGAGAAATTTCCTGACAGTGAGAACAATTAATAAGTGGAATAATTTGCCTGCAGAAGTTGTAAATGCCCCAACACTGGAAATTTTTAAGATGTTGGATAGCCATCTGTCTGAGATGGTGTAGGGTTTCCTGCCTGGGCAGTGGGTTGGACTAGAAGGCCTCCAAGGTCCCTTCCAACTCTGTTGTTATTATTATTATTAAGATAAAATGGACAGCAGTTTGCCAAGGGTAGGACAACTCAACCTGTGAGCTTTCGTCCTTTTGTCGGCTTTTATTTTAATGACTAGTGAGTATTTTTAGTTTCACCTCTCAGTCTATAATGAGAGAGAAGTCTTCTCAGTTTCTCTTTGTTATTATATGCTTGAAGCCAGTCCCAGGAAAATTATGCTAATGTCATCAAGATAACAAAAGCCTTATTATCCATACTGTAACAAACAACTGACTTCTAGCCTACGTGAGTCAAATTGTCAATCTATATATTTCATCAACCTTTGGTCGTTGTCTGAACAGACAAACCCTTGCAACTTATGAAAGTTTTAGATTGGAGCGCACCTCATTTTTATATTGCACTATAAACAGATATTTTATAGACTTCAGAGGATAATTAGAACTGCAGAAAAAATAATTGCTACCAACTTGCCTTCCATTGAGGACCTGTATACTGCACGAATCAAGAAGAGGGCCGTGAAAATATTTGCAGATCCCTCACATCCTGGACATAAACTGTTTCAACTCCTACCCTCAAAACGACGCTATAGAGCACTGCACACCAGAACAACTAGACACAAGAACAGTTTTTTCCCGAAGGCCATCACTCTGCTAAACAAATAATTCCATCAACACTGTCAGACTATTTACTGAATCTGCACTACTATTAATCTTCTCATCGTTCCCATCACCAATCTCTTTCCACTTATGACTGTATGACTATAACTTGTTGCTGGCAATCCTTATGATTTATATTAATATATTGATCATCAATTGTGTTGTAAATGTTGTACCTTGATGAACGTATCTTTTCTTTTATGTACACTGAGAGCATCTGCACCAAGACAAATTCCTTGTGTGTCCAATCACACTTGGCCAATAAAAATTCTATTCTATTCTATTCTATTGCACTATATTACATTATTCAGGAACCAATAATGTTGGAAACTTGGGAGAGAATTTGGGTTAGAAATGTTAAACTTACGCAAGCGCAGAATTTAAGGGAAACCTTTTATAAGATGTTTTATAGATGGCATTTAGATCCTAAGAAACTATCATGTATGTATCCAGATATGCAAGCAAAATGTTGGAGATGCAATTGTGATGATGCTACATATTTTCATGTATGGTGGACTTGTAAGAAAATTAAGTCTTTCTGGATAAAAATTTGGTGAATTATGCAGAATATTTTGAAGAAGAAGATTAAGTTTCAACCACAATTTTTCCTTTTAGGGATTACGATGGATTATACAGTGATTCTAAATTGATATTGAACTTGATAACAGCAGCAAGATTACTGATTGGACAGTACTGGAAGAAAAAAGAACTACCCACAATAGAAGAATGGATATTGAAAGTTTCTAATTTGGCGGAGATGGCCAAAATCTCAGCCTTTTTGAAAGATACTTAAGAAAAATATTTAAACGAATGGAAGAAATGGATTGAATATATTCAAAATAGATATCAGACTAAGAGATATCAGACTGCCTTTGAATGAAGGACGTAATTTTTGATTTTAAAGGAGGAAGTCAAGATATGCGAAAGAGAAGGATTATAATTGTGTTAGACTTTAAAAATTTAATGTATGAATGTTAGTTTTTTGAACTATATCTTGTGTTTACTCCGGGAAGTCTGGGGGAGGGGTTTTAGAGGGGAGGGGAGGGGAGGGGAGAAAAATTTATTTGTTTTGTAAAACTTTTCAAATAAAAAAATTTTAGATTGAGCGCACCTCATTTTTATATTGCACTATAAACAGATATTTTATAGACTTCAGAGGATAATTAGAACTGCAGAAAAAATAATTGCTACCAACTTGCCTTCCATTGAGGACCTGTATACTGCACGAATCAAGAAGAGGGCCGTGAAAATATTTGCAGATCCCTCACATCCTGGACATAAACTGTTTCAACTCCTACCCTCAAAACGACGCTATAGAGCACTGCACACCAGAACAACTAGACACAAGAACAGTTTTTTCCCGAAGGCCATCACTCTGCTAAACAAATAATTCCATCAACACTGTCAGACTATTTACTGAATCTGCACTACTATTAATCTTCTCATCGTTCCCATCACCAATCTCTTTCCACTTATGACTGTATGACTATAACTTGTTGCTGGCAATCCTTATGATTTATATTAATATATTGATCATCAATTGTGTTGTAAATGTTGTACCTTGATGAACGTATCTTTTCTTTTATGTACACTGAGAGCATCTGCACCAAGACAAATTCCTTGTGTGTCCAATCACACTTGGCCAATAAAAATTCTATTCTATTCTATTCTATTGCACTATATTACATTATTCAGGAACCAATAATGCTGGAAACTTGGGAGAGAATTTGGGTTAGAAATGTTAAATTTACGCAAGCGTAGAATTTAAGGGAAAACTTTTATAAGATGTTTTATAGATAGCAATTAGATCCTAAGAAATTATCATGTATGTATCCAGATATGCAAGCGAAATGTTGGAGATGCAATTGTGATGATGCTACATATTTTCCATGTATGGTGGACTTGTAAGAAAATTAAGTCTTTCTGGATAAAAATTTGGTGGATTATGCAGAATGTTTTGAAGAAGAAGATTAAGTTTCAACCACAATTTTTCCTTTTAGGGATTACGATGGATTATACAGTAACTGATATTAAATTGATTTTGAACTAGATAATAGCAGCAAGATTACTGATTGGACAGTACTGGAAGAAAAAAGAACTACCCACAATAGAAGAATGGATATTGAAAGTTTCTAATTTGGCAGAGATGGCCAAAATCTCAGCCTTTTTGAAAGACAATACTCAAGAAAAATATTTAAACGAATGGAAGAAATGGATTGACTATATTCAAAATAGATATCAGACTAAGAGATATCAGACTGCCTTTGAATGAAGGACGTAATTTTTGATTTTAAAGGAGGAAGTCAGGATATGCGAAAGAGAAGAACTATAATTGTGTTAGACTTTAAAAATTGAATGTATGAATGTTAGTTTTTTGAACTATACCTTGTGTTTGCTCCGGGAAGTTTGGGGGGGAGGGGGGTTTTAGAGGGGGGGAGGGAGGGGGGAGAAAAATTTATTTGTTTTTGTAAAACTTTTCAAATAAAAAAAAATTTTAGATTGGAGTGCACCTCATTTTTATATTGCACTATAAACGGAGGATTTAATTGGACAATTCACTTTATAATTACTTTTCTAGATCTTTGGGAAGGTGATTTTCCAATCTTAGGGTCAACAAATTGCAGTCTTGCCTTATTTTATGGATACTTAACCACAGTACTTATATGTTACCCTTGCTTGGCAACATACAAGTAGTCCTCAAGTTACAACCACAATTGAGCACCACATTTCTGTGGCTAAGCGACATAGTTGTTATGTGAGTTTTGCCCCACTTTACGACCTTAGGCAGTTGTTAAGTGAAGAAGTGCAGTTCTTAAAATTAGTCACACACGGTTGTTAAGTGAATCTAGCTTCCCCCATGGACTTTGCTTGTCCAGAAGGTCACAAAAGGGGACCCGGGACACTGCGACCGTCAGAAATACAGATAGTCCTCGACTTACAACCACAATTCTGTTGCTAAATGAGACATTTGTTAAATGAATTTTGCTCCATAAGTGTAAAATGGTCAAAACTCAACACATTTTTTTCCAGGGATGTTATAATTTTGAATGGTCACTAAATGAAGTGTTGCAAGTCGAGGACTACCTGTAGTGCTATGCTTTGTTTTAAAATTACTAAAACAAGAGGATGTCCATCTCCGCTGCTTCCTCATTACAACTAACTGTAATCTCTTGGTGGGACATGTTTTTGCTGCCATTTAGTCCAGGCGGTCCTCGACTTATGACCATCAACTGAGTCCAAAATTTCTGTTGCTAAGCAGGGCAGTTCATAAGTGAGTTTTGCCCCATTTGGCAACCTTTTTGCCGCAATCGTTCAGCAAATCACCACAGTTGTTGAATGAATCCTGTGGTCATTAAGCAAATCTGGCTTTCCCCCATTGTCCGAAAAAAGCTGGGAAGGGTCCAACAGGTGATCACGTGACCCTGAAAGAGTGCAACCGTCATATGTCTAGTTTAATAAAAACTATAAACAACTGGGTGTGTCTAGTTTAATAAAAAGAAGGACCAGGGGGAGACATGATAGCTGTGTTCCAATATCTCAGGGGTTGCCACAAAGAAGAGGGAGTCAAACTATTCTCCAAAGCACCTGAGGGTAGAACAAGAAGAAATGGGTGGAAACTGATCAAGGAAAGAAGCAACTTAGAACTAAGGAGAAATTTCCTGACAGTTAGAACAATTAATCGGTGGAACAACTTGCCTGCAAAAGTTGTGAATGCTCCAACACTGAAAATTGTTAAGAAAATGTTGGATAACTATCTGTCTGAGATGGTGTAGGGTTTCCTGCCTGGGCAGGGGGTTGGACTAGAAGGCCTCCAAGGTCCCTTCCAACTCTGTTGTTATTATTATTATTATTATAAATACAAGTCAGTTGCCGAACGCCCAAGTGTTGACCACATGACCATGGGGATGCTGCAATGGCCGTAGTAGGTCTGCAAAACGGTCATAAGTCACTTTTTTCTGGTGCTGTTATAAGAACTTTGAACGGTCACTAAATGAAAGGTTGTAAGTCGAGGAGGACCTGTAAACCTCTGGGTGGCTCAACAGGCTAATGCAGTCTGTTATTAACAGCAGCTGCTTGCAATTATTGCAGGTTCAAGTCCCACCAGGCCCAAGGTTGACTCAGCCTTCCATCCTTTATAAGGTAGGTAAAATGAGGACCCAGATTGTTGGGGGCAATAAGTTGACTTTGTATATAATCTTTCTGCGCCAACTCAGTAAGCTCAAACTGCCCAAGGAGCTGCTGATCCAATTCTACAGAGGAATTATTGAGTCTGTCATTTGCACCTCAATAACTGTCTGGTTCGGTTCTGCAACCCAACAAGAAAAACACAGACTTCAGAGGATAATTAGAACTGCAGAAAAAATAATTGCTACCAACCTGCCTTCCATTGAGGACCTGTATACTGCACGAATCAAGAAGAGGGCCGTGAAAATATTTACAGATCCCTCACATCCTGGACATAAACTGTTTCAACTCCTACCCTCAAAACGACGCTATAGAGTACTGCACACCAGAACAACTAGACACAAGAACAGTTTTTCCCCAAAGGCCATTACTCTGCTAAACAAATAATTCCATCAACACTATCAAACTATTTACTGAATCTGCACTACTATTAATCGTTTCATAGTTCCCATCACCAATCTCTTTCCACTTATGACTGTATGACTATAACTTGTTGCTGGCAATCCTTATGATTTATATTGATATATTGATCATCAATTGTGTTGTAAATGTTGTACCTTGATGAACGTATCTTTTCTTTTATGTACACTGAGAGCATATGCACCAAGACAAATTCCTTGTGTGTCCAATCACACTTGGCCAATAAAATTCTATTCTATTCTATCCTATTCTATCCTATTCTAATATACAAATAGAATGAAGACTATTGCTTGACACAGTGTAAGCCGCCCTGAGTCTTCGGAGAAGGGCGGGATATAAATGCAAATAAATTTTTTTTAAAAAACTGGGTTCCAATCACCAAAAGAGGAGATTCTTCCTGCTCCAGAAAACATCACAATTGTTTTGGCACAACCAGCCAAAACTGAATGGACGATCGCGCATACAATTCGAGGATGGTTTAATTTTGGCTGGTATGTGCCAGCTGTGAATTTTTTTTCTTCTGGATCAGAAAGCCTTAGCAACCATGCCTGATGTCTTGATCCCTTTGCCACACAGACTTCTGCAATGCACTCTCTACTTGGGACTGCCCTTGTAGACTAACCCAACTGCAGTCAACTCACAACACGCTTTTAGCATCCCCGCCCCGGTGTGTTGTGTCTGCGCCCCCCTGAGCCAGGCCCCCTGCCAGAAAGTGACTTGGAAAGTGAGGGGGAAGGGCCATCAGGACTTATCTCGGGAGCACCGGCTTCCCCGGCTCAGCTCCAGGAGCCAGAGGCAGGCCAGGTGGAGGAGATAACGAGGCCTCCGTCCCCTGACTCTTTCACACCCCCCAGGCCACGCCTCCAGACCCGGCTGATGGCAATCAGGCCTGGCTGGACCCTAGGTTTCGTAGGCAGGAGAGGCGGGAACAACAGAAGCAGGGGTGGGGCAGGCCTAGGAACTCCTGAGTCATGGAACCACACCCCACAGGATATAAAAGCAGCAAGGGCTGCTATGCCTCTTCGTAGCAGGCAAATCAACTGCTTAACTAGAGCTGAAATACTGTTTGTTCCTGGGTGACTCATTGGCATCAAGGGAGATAACAGAGACACTTGGCAGACGCTCGCTAGTTTGCTGCCAGAGCTGATAGTGCCGGCTAATTAAGCCATCGCTCGGATGGAGGCGAGGGGGGACAGAACACGGTGCCTCATTCGCTGCCAATCATTTTCCACGCCCAAATAGGATGCTAACATTTCTCTACAAAGCCAGACCCAACGCAGCAGCCTGTTCCCATCAGAGGTCATCCGCTCCAATCCACATTTCAGCTTGTTTGACCGCCTCAGAAAGAGAACCTTTAGTCTACATTTTGAGAGTGGGACGAGGGCATAAAAGTCCCCTTATGACTTAGAGCCGCACCACCCAATAGAGACCACCATGTCAATATTCTGCCAGCAATTAAAAAGTATTCGGTGTGGTTGAGAATTTATGCTATGCTGGCCCTTGATTGCCACTTTGGTTGGAAATCGTAAAAATGTCACTATGATTGGAAGTGTGAATACAATGGCATTGGTTTGAATTACGGAGGTTTTGGGTATTTTATCCCTGCTTTGTCTCCTTCGAAAAGGACAATACACACATTTTTCTACACAATGTAACATTTAAATCTCCATATGGTCTACTCTACGTCATCTCCTGTCCCAAAGCGGTACACACAATTTCTTTGGCAACAAGAGCCAATTTGGTCTGTTGATGAAGGCATCAGATTAGAAGCAGGAGACGGTGAGTTCTAGTCCTGCTTAAAGCATGAAAGCCAGCTGGGTGACTTTGGACCAATCACCAGGAGACAGGGAGTTCTAGTTCTCCCTTAGGGATGAATGCCGGCTGGGTGTCTTTGGACCAATCAGCAGGAGACAGGGAGTTCTAGTTCTGCCTTAAGCATGAAAGCTGACTGGGTGTCTTTGGACCAATCACCAGGAGACAGGGAGTTCTAGTTCTGCCTTAGGGATGAAAGCCGGCTGGGTGACTTTGGACCAATCACCAGGAGACAGGGAGTTCTAGTTCTCCCTTAGGGATGAAAGCCGGCTGGGTGACTTTGGACCAACCACCAGGAGACAGGGAGTTCTAGTTCTGCCTTAAGCATGAAAGCTGACTGGGTGTCTTTGGACCAATCACCAGGAGACAGGGAGTTCTAGTTCTGCCTTAGGGATGAAAGCCTGCTGGGTGACTTTGGACCAATCACCAGGAGACAGGGAGTTCTAGTTCCGCCTTAGGTGCAAAAGCCACATCGGTGACTTTGGGCCAACCACCAGGAGACTATGCGTTCTAATCCCGCCTTAGCCATGAAAGACGGCGGGTCCCTCTCTCTTAGCCCAACCCACCTCACAGGGTCATTGTTGTGGGTAAAAAAAAAAAAGAAAAGGAAGATGGCGTATCAGATACCTTGAGTTGTTTGTCATAACAATAAAACCAAGGATGCAAGTCAATCCATAAAAAATGTGTTCCCAGCAGCCCCCTGCAGAGGCTGCCTTTTCCTCTCTTCCAGATCTAGCCCCAAAGGCTGGGATTTCCCAGTGGTCTCCCTTCCGCTTCCCCTACCCACCCATCCACCTCCAAGTCAGCTTTCAATCTCGCCATCCTCCAGGGCAGGGGTCCCCAACCTTTCGGACCTCAGGGACCACTAAATTCATAATTTTAAATCCCGTGTACCGCTAATATGATCTGTCTAATGACCGGCTGGGTGGGCGTGGCCAGGTGGTCATGTGACTGGGTGGGTGTGGCCTACTAAATGTCACTCACATCAAGGGGCACCTCGCCAGCCTCTACTCACCCCTCCCCTGCCAATCACTCCTCGCCACCCCACCCAGGCTCCTTAGGGCCCCAACGGGGAGCAGTTGTTGAAGCTAAGCAGCCACCATAAGAAAAAGTTGTCAAAACAGCTCAGTTCAAATTGGATCTGACCGAGAAGGAGGCTTAGCAGAAGCACCTCACTGAGGACTAGGAGCATAGGCTTTCCAAGCAGAGGGAAGACCTACAGGAGTGCAAGGCTAGGTACCGGCGCCTGGAGGCTCAGTGGGCTGAGATGGTCAGCCAGTTCCAGGCCATGATGCAGCCCCACTGGAACGAGGCCCTCCGGCTCTTTGCCACCAGCAGCATTTCCCTCCAGCCTTCGCCCAAAGCCCCTCACCAGGAGGCTGAAGCAGACCCCAAGTCGGAATTTCTGCCCCCCTTCAACCCACACAAAAAGACCCCGAAGGGGGAGACTCTCTGCGGCAACACAAACGTTCATTGCACGTATCCAGCCCAGGGGCCGCAGTTTGAGGACCCCTGATTGAGTGCAATATAAAAAAAATGCAAATAATTTTTCTGGGGACTGTAGGAATTTAGCACCCACCCCCCTCCTAGAAGAGTGAAATGTTTTAGAAAATATTTAGAAGGGCAGAGTATATTTCCCTGGATGAGAAATGGAGAAACATGTTTTAAAGACAAAGCAGCTTCCTGACTCCCCCCCCCACCTTTGTCAATGGGCCATTAAAGCCTCAGCCAAGCTCACTCATTTCCCCCCCACCTTTGTCAATGGGTCAGAGGTAGAAACTCATTCTCCCCATCTTTGTCAATGGGCCATTAAAGCCTCAGCCAAGCTCACTCATTTCCCCCCACCTTTGTCAATGGGTCAGAGGTAGAAACTCATTCTCCCCACCTTTGTCAATGGGTCAGAGGTAGAAACTCATTCTCCCCACCTTTGTCAATGGGCCACCATCATCTGCAACATAATAGGACCCATCTAGCAACAGAAACTCACCACATGACACCTGGGAAGATTACATCAGCCAGCAAGGATAGCTACGACCCCCACCCCCTGGGAGTCTGACAACCAATCAGGACACTCTTCCTGTGCCCCAGGAAATTCAAAGCTCAGAAAAAGCATAAAGCCAGGGAGCGCACAGGATCTCAGCCCCTTTTCTGTTCAGGAACTCAAGCCATGTGATCCTGGCCACCATTAAACCATCTTTCCAAGCAGCCTCCATGTTTCCAGTGTCTTTGTCCCCACTTGGAACTGAACCCAGATGGATATTTCTTCCAACAGGACCACCAACATTTTCTCTGCTCCAGGGATCTGCCACCACCTGAGCTGCCCTGGATTGCGGCTGGGCTGGGTTGCCTGGAGAGCCTCTGCAACCCCCCCCCACCCCACACACCCAACCCCACCCTCCCCCCTCCCCCACCGCCCACCCACCTCCCCCAATTTTGCTCATTGCATTTTTTAGATGGGGGAGCTGCCATCTCCATCTATACCCCCTTATTTGAAAGGGGGCCGTTTGAAGAGGAGGGGAATTTGGAGGGGAGGGGGAAAAAAATAATTCATCAGGGGGTTTGCAGGGAAGCCTATGAGGGGGGGGGCTCTCTTCCCACCCACCCACCCACCCAAATATAGCATCGCCTGGCAGCCTGGCAAGGCTTCCTTGTGGGGGAGGGGAGGGGCTAGGTAGCCCACCCTGGGGAGGGGGGAGAAAAAGGGGGGGAGAATGGAAGGAGAATCCCGCCCCCCCCAAAGTGCCAGCCCCAATGGGGCAAAGGGAGCCCCCCACCCCACAACTCACCTGCCCAAACTCCGCACTGGCCTCGGCACCGGCTTCAGCTTCCCCACTTCCGGTTTGCCTCTCCTTCCGGGTCACGCGGGACGGGCTTCTACGGGTCGCGGGAGGGAGGGAGCGGCCTTCCGAAGCTCCAAGAGGGAAGAGCGAAGTCCGGAAAGCGTCGCTCGCTCGGCCGGCCGGGACTGCGGCGCATGCGCGCGCCTGGCTCCTGGGTTTCTCGCGGGCGCGCCTCTCGTTTGGGGTGACCTGAAACCGAGAAGAGTTTTGTTTTGTTTTTTGATACGTGTAGGAATAAAAAAACCAGAGCTTTATGCAGATTTAATTAAAGAAAGGGCTTCGTGCATATAGAAGTGAGAAAAAAATTATGCATGTATAAATAAAAAATTATGCATGTATAAATAAAAAATTGTGCATATATAAGTTAAAAGAAAATATGCATATATAAGTAAAAAAAATGCATATATAAACAAAAATTGTGCATATATAAATAAAAAAATATGCATATATAAATAAAATTAACGCGGAGGTATCCAACCTTAGCAACTTTGAAAAGACTTGTGGTTTTGATTTAAATCTTGGCAGAGCATTTTAATCATTCTGGTCCTACGCCTTTTTTATCAAAGGGCAGGTTGCAAATATAGCAAATAAATACAGATTATTACAGCATTTCCCCCGCGGTTACGCGAACAAACTCGGTTGCAGAATTCCAGGGTCCTCGGACTGTCATTTGCAACCCTCCTAAGGAGCTTCTGACAAGCAAAGTCCGGGGGTGGGAGGGGGAAGGGGGGAGCCAGATTCCCTTAACGGCTGCGTGATTCATTCAACCACTGTGCTGATTTGCTTAACAATGGCAGAACGGTCGTAAAGTGGGCCATGACTCATTTAACAACTGCCTTGCTTGGCAATGGGAGATTTTGAACTCAGTTCTGGTCTTAAGTTAGAACAATTGATCAGTAGACAAGTTTCCCTCAGGGAAACTGCTCCAAGGCTGGAGGTTTTTAAGAAGAGATTGGACAACCATTTGTCTGAAATGATATAGGGTTTCCTGCCTAAGCAGGGGGTTGGACTAGAAGACCTCCAAGGTCCCTTCCAACTCTATTATTCTATTCTATTCTATTCTATTCCATTCCATTCCAATTCTATTCTATTTCTAATTCTAATATTTCATATAGAATTAACTGTCCTGTCACCCAACAAACACCTCCCCTCCAGTTTTATTCATTGCAACAATAATAGAGAATACATTATATGATAAATGCATAATAAAAAACATTTGTAACAATAACATTTCATATTGTAATTATGCATTTATATCCCGCCCTTCTCCGAAGACTCAGGGCGGCTTACAGTATATAAGGCAATAGTCTCATTCTATTTGTATATTTTTTTACAAAGTCAACTTATTGCCCCCAACAATCTGGGTCCTCATTTTACCTACCTTATAAATGATGGAAGGCTGAGTCAACCTTGGGCCGGGCTTGAACCTGCAGTAATTGCAGGCTACTGTGTTCTAATAACAGGCTCTAACAGCCTGAGCTATTCCGGCCCTTACGTGCTAGTCATTGCCGGGGGCGGTGCTCATCTCCGTTTCAAAGCCGAAGAGCCAGCGCTGTCCAAAGACGTCTCTGGTCATGTGGCCGGCATGACTCAACGCCAAAGGCGCACGGAACGCTATTACCTTCCCACCAAAGGTGGTCCCTATTTTTTCTACTTGCATTTTTTACGTGCTTTCAAAACTGCTAGGTTGGCAGAAGCTGGGACAAGTAACGGGAGCTCACCCCGTTACACGGCAGCACTAGGGATTCGAACTGCTGAGCTGCCGACCTTTCGATCAACAAGCTCAAGGTCCTAGCCCCTGAGCCTATTTAAAGGAGTACTTTTCCATTGAATGAATATTTTTTGTCAAAGCATCTTCTAACAATATATTGGAAATATCTGAACAAGAAATATCCTTCCTATTGAATTTTAAAACTGAAACAACAACATAAGCGAATAAACTTGTAAATAAAATTATACATAGTTGGAAATTATTAAATAGATAATGAATTAATAAAATGTGCTCACCTGTGTTTCATTGAATATTCACTGAGAAAGAAGTGAGTCTAATGCGTGTGTGTGTGCCGTGTCGTGTTTCGGTAAGAAGTAAACAAAGCCACTTGCGCACGGCATACTCTCTCAAAGCAATTCTCCTGTGCGGAGCGCATGCGTCTCATAATTGCGCCTCGCTGCACTGTACCGAGCCTTGACGAATCATCATGTCGAATACAAATACGTCACATCACGCGCAACGGATTGGATCAGCATCGATCGAATACGGAGATTTACAGATTCGTCTTCAAATACCGAAAAGGAGGACATGTAGGAGGACACTTTTCGAGAGAGGACAGAAGTTACAAAAGAAGGACTGTCCTCCCTAAAGGAGGACGATTGGTCACCTTAAAAATGATGACTGGATTCCCACACTGGAACCGGTCATAAAGTCACTATAGTCAATGGCAAAATGATTTATTTATTTATTTATTTACTTTATTTATTTTTGTCGCACCGTATATATAAGCAAAAGCACGAAACAACTGTACAACACATAAGCATATATATATATAGAATAGAATAGAATTTTTTATTGGCCAAGTGTGATTGGACACACAAGGAATTTGTCTTGGTGCATATGCTCTCAGTGTACATAAAAGAAAAGATACGTTCATCAAGGTACAACATTTACAACACAATTGATGGTCAATATATCAATATAAATCATAAGGATTGCCAGCAGCAAAGTTACAGTCATACAGTCATAAGTGGAAAGAGATTGGTGATGGGAACTATGAGAAGATTAATAGTAGTGCAGATTTAGTAAATAGTCTGACAGTGTGGATGGAATTATTTGTTTAGCAGAGTGATGGCCTTCGGGAAAAAACTGTTCTTGTGTCTAGTTCTGGTGTGCGGTGCTCTATATTGTTTTGAGGGTAGGAGTTGAAACAGTTTATGTCCTGGATGCGAGGGGTCTGTAAATATTTTCACGGCCCTCTTCTTGATTCGTGCAGTATACAGGTCCTCAATGGAAGGCAGGTTGGTAGCAATTATTTTTTCTGCAGTTCTAATTATCCTCTGAAGTCTGTGTTTTTCTTGTTGGGTTGCAGAACCGAACCAGACAGTTATAGAGGTGCAAATGACAGACTCAATAATTCCTCTGTAGTATGAGTATGTAATATGAGTATGTAATAACTATATTAATTGGATATAACGAAGGAAAACAATAGGACATTATTATTATTATCATGAAACAAACGGTCACATGTTGAGGACTGCTCGTATAAAGGAAAAGTGAGAAAACAGACATCAAGTTAACTCAAGGAAAGATGGAGAGTGAACTGGAAGAAGAATGTAATTTATTTACATTTTGTTTTGCTCATCAGAAGGCTCGGCAGCTGGTTATTAAAGGGAAAACACGAGCCAGCTACAGGAGGTAGGCGTAAATCTCAGGAGATTTCAGATTGCCCTTGGAGATTGGGCTCGATAGCCAACTGGAAACGCCAAAATAATTATTTCCTCCCAAGTCAACAAGTTTGGGAGAGTCCAGAGCCGAGCCTGAGGAATGATCATCAGACAGGACAAAGCAGTTCTATCGGGTGAATCGTCCAGATTTTCCAGTTATGTCGCTGGTAACATGGATGGAGGATGTTACCGTAAATAATTCAGGACAATAAAAGAAAGTTGGTTTTGGCTCCTGTAGAAGAAAGGACGTTTTTGAGATCCTGTAATTTCTGTTTCTCTAACTGTTATTCGTTTCTCCATCAGCTTATTTAGAATAGAATAGAATAGAATAGAATAGAATAGAATAGAATAGAATAGAATAGAATAGAGTAGAGTAGAGTAGAGTAGAGTAGAGTAGAGTAGAGTAGAGTAGAGTAGAGTAGAGTAGAGTAGAGTAGAGTAGAGTAGAGTAATATAGAACAGAATAGAGTAGAGTAGAGTAGAGTAGGATAGAGTAGAGCAGAGTAGAGCAGAGCAGAACAGGGTAGAGTAGAATAATATAGAATAGAATAGAGCAGAGTAGAGCAGAGTAGAGCAGAGTAGAGCAGAGTAGAGCAGAGTAGAGTAGAGTAGAATAATACAGAATAGAATAGAATAGAGTAGAGTAGAGTAGAGTAGAGTAGAGTAGAGTAGAGTAGAGTAGAGTAGAATAATATAGAATAGAATAGAGCAGAGTAGAGCAGAGTAGGGTAGAGTAGAGCAGAGTAGAGCAGAGTAGAGTAGAGTAGAATAATAGAGAATAGAATAGAATAGAATAGAATAGAATAGAATAGAATAGAATAGAATAGAATAGAATAGAATAGAATAGAAGGGACTGTGGAGGTCTTCTAGTCCAACCCCCTGCTCAAGCAGGAGATCCTATACCATTTCAAGACAAGGGACTGTCCAATCTCTTCTTTAAAACCTCCAGTGATGGAGCACCCACAACTTCTGGTGGCAAGAAGTTCCACTGGTTAATTGTTCTCCCTGTCAGGAAATTTCTCCTTAATTCCAGGTTGCTTCTCTCCTTGATTTGTTTCCATCCATTGCTTCTTGTCCTGCCCGAAAATGCTTTGGAGAATAGACTGACCTCCTTCCTCTTTGTGGCAGCCCCTCAAATACTGACATACTGCTATCATGCCACCCCTAGTCCTCCTTTTCTCTAGACTGGCCAGACCCAAAACCTGCAGCCGTCCTTCATATGGTTTAGTCTCTGGGCCTTTGATTTGCGGCGTTTCCTTGTGGTTTCCAGCCACATCCCACCAATTGGATAAAACGGGTTTGTTGAACGACCGCAACAAAAAAAGTTTGTAAAAACACACAACGGTGGCCCATTTAATGATGACAACGATGATCAAAATTCTAGGCTCGGTTATGGTTGTAAGTTGAGGGCTACCTGAATCCTGCCTTCCAATAACCATTTTTGCTATAAACCACTTTGACCCCTTGAATAAAAATCCCCCCAACTCCATTTCTCTCCTATAACCAACCTGCCTTCCATTGAGGACCTGTACAATGCACGAGTCAAAAAGTGGGCTGTGAAAATATCTACAGACTCCTCGCATCCTGGACATAAAACTGTTTCAATTCCTACCCTCAAAACGATGCTATAGAGCACTGCACAACAGAACAACTAGACACAAGAACAGTTTTTTCCCGAAGGCCATCACTCTGCTAAACAAATAATTCCCTCAACACTGTCAAACTATTTACTAAGACTGCATTACTATTATTCTTCTCTTCCCTCCTATTACCTATTTCCATCTACTTATGGCTATAACCTTGTTGCTTGTATCTTTACGATTTATATTGTTTCATTTAGTTTCCTAGCAGGATTTGATTGCTTATTTAGTATCCTATGACTATCACAGTGACAATAACAGACATGGAAGGGACCTTGGAGGTAGTGGTGGGATTCAGCCGGTTCGCACCACTTCGGGAGAACCGGTTGTTAACTCTCTGAGCAGTTTGGCAAGCTGGTTGTTGGAAGAAATCATTAGGGCAGAGAACCGGTTGTTAAATGACTTGAATCCCACCACTGCTTGGAGGTCATCTAGTCCAGGGGTCACCAACCTTTCGGACCTCAGGGACCACTAAATTCATAATTTTAAATCCCGTGGACCAGTAATATGGATTTTTTTTTTAAAAAAAGTAGCATTTAGTGCAATATAAAAAATGAAAATAATTTTTCTGCAGACCACCACTATTTTCTCATGGACCACCGGTGGTCCACAGACCACCAGTTGGTGACCACTGATCCAGTCCAACCCCCTGCTCACGCAAGGAGTAGACCTGTACTAAGGATTCGAACCGTTGAACTGCCAACCTTTCTGATCGACAAGCTGAGCGTCTTAGCCACTGAGCCACTTAGTCACCAAGCGTTGCATCTTACAATTCTTGAGGAATGTATGTTTTACGTACACTGAGAGCTTAGGCACCGAAGACAAGTGTGTCCAATCGCACTTGGCCAATAAAGAATTCTATTCTACAACAACAACCTTGTGAGGTAGGAAGAAAGAGATTACTTTATTTTTTATTTTATTTTTATTTATTTATTTATTTTGTCACAACATCATATAAAAAGATTTTATAGTATATAAACATATATATGAGTAAATATTGGGAGGTATAAGCATCTATATATATATAGGAAGAAGAAGAAAAAAACAATAGGACAGGAACGGTAGGCACATTTGTGCGCTTATGCACGCCCCTTATGGTCCTCTTAGGAATGGGGTGAGGTCAATAGTGGAAAGTTTTTGGTTAAAGCTTTTAGGATTATGAGAAGAGACCACAGAGTCAGGTAAAGTATTCCAAGCACTGATGATTCTGTTACAGAAGTCATATTTTCTGCAATCTAGATTAAAGCGGTTAACATTAAGTTTAAATCTGTTGGTTGCTCTAGTATTATTGCAATTGAAGCTGAAGTAGTCTTTAACAGGAAGGACATTACAATAGATGATTCTGTGAGTTAAACGTAGGTCTTGTCGAAGGCGACGGAGTTCCAAGTTTTCTAAGCCTAGGATTTCAAGTCTGGTGGGATAGGGTATTTTATTGTTTTCAGAGGAATGGAGAACTCTTTTTGTAAAATATTTCTGGACACGTTCAATTGTATTGATGTCAGAGATGTGGTGAGGGCCGTGGTGGCTCAGGCTGTAAGATAGCCTGTTATTAAAACACAGCTGCTTGCAATTACTGCAGGTTCTAGTCCCACCAGGCCCAAGGTTGACTCAGCCTTCCATCCTTTATAAGATAGGTAAAATGAGGACCCAGATTGTTGGGGGGGCAATAAGTTGACTTTGTAAATATACAAATAGAATGAGACTATTGCCTTACACACTGTAAGCCGCCCTGCGTCTTCGGAGAAGGGCGGGATATAAATGTAAATAAATAAAAAAAAAAAACAGGCGAGCTGTATTCTAGAATTGGTCTAGCAAATGTTTTGTATGCTCTGGTTAGTAGTGTAGTGTTTTTGGAAAAGACTTTTTGGAACTTTGGACTGAGGGCTGAGTTGGAAGTTAGTTCCAGTCTCTTAACCACTATATAGTTAACCAACTGGTGGTCTGTGGTATCACTATATACCTTATTTTTTAGCACTGGCTGTTGTGTCTTCAGAATACTTCAGCCCTAGACAAGTTCCAGTCTGGGCACAAATGACACATGGTCCCTGCCATCTTCCCCTGGCTAATTATTTCATTTTATTCATGATTTAATTCCCCACTGGTTATAAATAAAGTTGGTTAATTAGCTCCCCACGTGTGCAATCCATGTTTGTTTGTTTTTTTAAAAATACAGACAATCCTTGACTTGCGACCACAACTGAGCTCAAAACTTCCCGTTGCTAAGCAAGGTGGTTCTTGAGTGAGTTTTGCCCCATTTTGCGACCTTTCTCGCAACAGCTGTTAAGCGGCTCTGCCTCCCCCACATT
Source organism: Ahaetulla prasina (assembly GCF_028640845.1). Lineage (NCBI taxonomy): Eukaryota > Metazoa > Chordata > Lepidosauria > Squamata > Colubridae > Ahaetulla > Ahaetulla prasina. The sequence goes on from NC_080544.1 coordinate 110,330,304, forward strand.
GACCTGTCACAAATACTTGCCAGTTGACAAGGGCCCAGATTTTTTTTTTTTAATTGAAAAAGTTTTAAGAAACAAAAACATTTTCCCCCTTTTCCCCCCCCTCCCAAAACCCTTCCCCTCCTCCCCCGGCTTCCCGGGTCAATCACAAGGTATTGTTATACATAAACCAAACATAGAGTAAAATTTTCCCTTCTAATCCAATTAACCTCATCCAAATCTTTTCATCTCCTAACCCCTCCCCATTACATAAAATAATATTTCCTAATTATTCAAAGGCAATCTGATATTTCTTAATCTGATATCTGTTTTGTAGATAATCAATCCATTTTTTCCATTCAATTAAATATCTTTCCTGCGTATTGTCTTTCAAAAAAGCTGAGGTTTTAGCCATCTCAGCCAAATTAATGACTTTCAATAGATGTACTTGAATTTATAGGATTTGTTAAAGTAACCACTACATCGTCGGCAAAAGCTCTAACTTTGTACTCATATTGTCTAATTTTAATTCCCTCTATTTTCGTTAATTCTCGTATTTTATCTAATAATGGTTCCAGAGTCAAAACAAACAATAGTGGTGATAAGGGGACATCCCTGTCTCGTTCCTTTCGCAATCTTAATAACTTCTGTCAAACTACCATTTATTATAATCTGAGCTGTTTGCTCTCCATAAATCACTTTAATTATTCTAACAAAACAATCTCCAAATTGCATTTTCTCCATTAATTTAAATAAAAAGGGGCCCAGATTTTTGATCATGTGACTCTCTAATCACATTACCGGTAGTCCTCGACTTACGACAGTTCATTTAAGTGACCGTTCAAAGTTACAACGCCACTTGAAAAAAGGTGACTTATCACCGTTTTTTTCACCCTTACGACCTTTGAAGTATCCCCATGATCGTACGATCAAAATTCAGAGGCTTGGCAACTGACTCATACTTACGGCCGTTGCTGTGTCCCGAGGTCACGTTGATCCTCCTTTGCGACCTTCTCACGAGCAAAGTCCATGGGGAAGCTAGGTTCACTTAACAACCGGGTTACTCACTTATCAACTGCGGTGATTCACTTAATAGCTGTGGCAAGGAGGGTCGTAAAATAGGAGGAAAATCAATTCACAAATATCTCACTTAAGAAATACTTTTTTATTATTATTATTATTTTTATTATTATTATTTTAATTGTCACGACATTATATACAAGCACATACATTGAAAGGAAACAATAGGACAGGAACGGTAGGCGCTTTTGTGCACTTATGCACACCCCTTACGGTCCTCTTAGGAATGGGGTGAGGTCAATAGTAGAAAGTTTTTGGTTGAAGCTTTGGGGATTTGGGGAAGAGACCACAGAGTCAGGTAGTGTGTTCCAAGCATTAACAACTCTGTTACAGAAGTCATATTCTCTGCAGTCAAAATTAGAGCGGTTAACATTAAGTTTGAATCTATTGTTTGCTCTTGTATTATTGCGATTGAAGCGGAAGTAGTCTTCAACAGGAAGGACATTGCAATAGATGATTCTGTGTGTTAAACACAGGTCCTGTCGGAGCCGGCGGAGTTTTTGGGCTCAATAGAATAGAATAGAATAGAATTTTTTATCAGCCAAGTGTGATTGGACACACAAGGAATTTGTCTTGGTGCATATGCTCTCAGTGTACATAAAAGAAAAGATACCTTCATCAAGGTACGACATTTACAACACAATTGATGGTCAATATATCAATATAAATCATAAGGATTGCCAGCAACAAGTTATAGTCATACAGTCATAAGTGGAAAGAGATTGGTGATGGGAACGATGAGAAGATTAATAGTAGTGCAGATTTAGTCAATAGTTTGACAGTGTTGAAGGAATTATTTGTTTTTGTTTTTTTTTTTTTTATTATTACTTTTTTTACAACAAACAAACAAAAAAAAATACATTATTACACCCTTGTGCTATACATAAAAGGAAGATTTGGGTCTTCGGATATATCCTCATGATTGCCAAAATCCACGTTCTCGAGGTACAGGTACTGAAGCGTCCAATGTTCCAAGCGCAAAGTCCACAAATGGTTTCCAAGTCTTCCAGAAAATATCTTCTTTATACACACCACTTCTAATTTTAATATCACATGTCATTTTATCATTTAAAGCTAATTTCCACATTTCAGAATTCCACTCTTCTATTCTAAAAATCACATCTAGTTTCCAATATCTAGCTATTATAATTCTACCTATTATAATCATAATTCTAATCAATTCTTTTTCATATTTTGTTAATTCTATTTCCTTAATTACCAACAATAATATAGTATCCACTCTCAATGTTATTACTTTCCCCATCATTTCAAATATCATTTACTCCAATTGTTGCCAAAACTTCTTTACCTTATCACAATTATACCACATATGTTCATAAGTCCCCAATTCCATCTCACATCTCCAACATTTTTACTAGTTTTTATCCATTTGTGACAATCTTACTGGAGTCAAATACCATTTCAAACAACTTTATAATTGTGCTCTTTAATCCTTATAGATAAAGTTCTCATAATTCTACTCTTCCAATTCACATTCCAATCTGATTCTGGTATTTCAATATTAAGATCTTTTTCCCAATTTGTCCTCATCACTCTTTGTAATTTTTCATCAGAATTTATAATCTTATAAACCCTACTAACGAGTCCCTTTAGCCCAATTTCATCTTTCATAATCCGAGATACTAAATATTCAAATTCAGTTTCACATCTATTTATTGAATAATTTTCCTTTAGTTTTTTTGTCCATTTTTCTATCTGTATTTTTTCAAACCAACTTAACCCTAATTTTTCAATAATTTCTTTATTCCTCCTTTCATTTCCCATAACTTTTATCCAATCTCTAATAATTTCTATATTTTCCTCTTTAATCACTTCATTCGTTTTATATTATTTTTAATTGGCCAAATTCAGTTGTCTCCCCCAAAAAGATTATATCCGGAATTAAAATTTTAACAAATTTGTTCCACATTTTACTTAATCCCTTTAACCAATAACTTCTACTTACACATTTTAAATTTGCTTTATCTAAAAACCACCTTGATCCAAATTTCTCTATATCCCTTAACTCTAAATCTCTCCAATAATTATCTTCACCTTTAAGTATTTTTACCACTATCCGGATACCATACGCACAGTAATAATTAAATAATTTGGGGATTCCTAATCCACCTTCCTTTTGATTTTGATACCACATTTTCTTCACTAATCTGGGTCTTTTGCCACCATTGCAAAATTTATCCAGTTTTTTCTGATATCCTTCAATATCTTTCTCTGTCAAATTTAGTGGTAGCATCTCGAATAAAAAGTTGAACTTGGGCAGCAACATCATCTTACACATTGCAATTCTACCAAACCAAGACAACTTTAAAATTTTATATTTATCTATCTTCTTCTCAATTTCGTTAATCACCACATCATAATTAAGTTTTTTCAATTCTTTAACCTTAAGTGAAAGCACTATACCCAAATATTTCAATGTGTTTTAATCCTTATCCCAAATTGCTCTTGCATATTCTCAGACTCATTACCATTACTATCCATCAATAATTCTGACTTTGACCAATTTACTTTCAATCCTGTCATTTCTTCAAATTCTATCAAATGCTTATATATCTTTTCAAATCTTTCTCTACATTTTCAAAATAATTAAAGTATCATCCATACAAATTTATCTTATACCCCTTATATCCTTCTAATTCTTCATCTTTTTCTATCATTTTTGTCAATATTTCCATAGCCAATAAAAATAATGTTGGGGACAGGGGACATCCTTGTCTCGTACCAGCTTCTAATTTTATCTCTTCAGTTAATATTCCATTCACCTTCACTCTTGCACTGCTCTTTTGGTACAATTTTGAAATAACATGTATAAACTTATTACCAAAGCCTAAAGCCTCCACAATTACTTTAATTGTTTCCCATTGTACAGAATCAAAAGCTTTAAAAATATCCAATGATACTATACCAATTTTATCACCATTATATTCAGCTACATCTATAATATTTAATACTCTTCTAACAATATCACTCATGTATCTACCCTTCACAAAGCCTACTTGATTATAACTTATATATCTATCTATAAATCTATTTAATCTATTACTTATAATAGCAGTAAATATCTTTGCATCCTGATTAATTAAAGAAATGGGCCGATAGGACTCAATCCTTTCTAAATCTTTATCTGGTTTAGGAATTAGGGATATCACCGTTCTATTCCATGACGAAGGTACTTCCCCACCATGTAATATTCCATTAAATAATTTTTGCAATCTTGGTATTATTAATTCTTTAAATTCTTTATAAAACTCAATAGGTAATCCATCCTCACCTGGAGCTTTCCCTAATTTTAATTTTTGTATTATTCCATTAATCTCATCTTGTGTTATATCTTCTTCCATCAATTCCTTATATGTTTGATCAATTTTCACCACATACTTTTCTAAATAGCTTTGCAATTTTCCCCGATTAATTGGTTTCTTTGAATATAGTTTCTGAAAAAAATTTCTAACCACTTCACATTTCTCTAATTTTTTATAACATCTTATACCTCTATCATCTATCAAAACTCCAATTTCTCTCTTCTCTCTTTTATCTTTCGCCATCTTTGCCAATAATTTAGAATTTCTATTACTAAATTCAAAAAAATTCCTATTTAAAATCTCAAATTTCTTTTACTAACTCTGTATCTTCTTCTATCATTTTATTTCTTAACATATTAAGCTCCTGAAGAATTTTTTTCTTTAGTAAGCAAAATTGATTTTCCAATTCTTTAATCTGATTTTTATCTCTTTCCATTTTAATTTTATAATTTTTATATTTCCTACTTGATAATTTAATACTCTCCTCTAAACACCGCTTTCATCGCATCCCAAACAATTTCAAATTTAACCTCCCGTTATCATTTAATCTCCAACTTTCCTCCAGTTTTTAAGTATCCATTTTTATCCTTTTCATTTTATACAATTTCTCGTCATATCTCCAATAGCTTCTTTTTTCTCAAAATTAAAATCTAAGTCCACCATAACTTCTGCATGATCAGAATCTTTAAATTCCCACATCTACCTTATCCACATTATTCAACAAATCTTTAGAAAGAAAAATATAATCAATTCTAGAATATGTATTATATATCTTAGAAAAAAGTGTATACTCTCTCAATTCCTTTAACCTCTCTCCACACATCAACCACGCCATTTGAAGCATCCACATATTTAAAATCCCCATTTTATTTGCTCCTCCACAGCGGGTGGGATTAGTACTATCTATTTTATCTCTGATTAATTAAAATCCCCAGCCACAATTACTTTCCTACACTTTCATTCTCCAAAATTTTGTTATTTTTCAAGAAATTCTCTTTGTTTTCATTCGGTAAATATAAATTAACAAGTGTCACTTTTTCCTCATTAAGATTTCCAACAATTATTACATATCTTCCATCTTCATCCAAAATTACCTTATGTTTTCAAAGTACACCCTATCTGATATCAGTGTTGCAACTCCTCTAGCTTTTGAAGTTCCAAATGCTTTTCATATATTTGCATACCTTTTATATACATTCTATTTGAATCTTCAGATTTCTGATGGGTTTCTTGTAAAAATAAAATGTCTGGCAAATCCTTTTAATCTTAAGCTCCAATCTTCTTCTTTTAATCTGATTCCTGTACCCTTCACATTCCATGACATTATTTTTATAACTCCCATTTAAAATATAAATTTTTAATCCTATCCCGCATCTTCCTTTCTGTGCCCACCACCCGACATTAAACTACCATATTTAACATATAAACAACAATAAGAAAACAGAAAAAACAAAACAAACAAACAATAAAGTACAAACAATCTTCTTCCCCACATCCTCATCGGTTTCGCCTCTATAAAGAGAATGGGGAGAGGGACGTGCCAATGCCGGGCCACTTCTTTCGGGCTGTCTATTTAAATTCATCACTCAAAAAAAAGATAACGATGACCGCATTCAGCTTCATATTTTCCAAGACTCTTATCTGCTTCTTCTCTACTGTATCCTCACGACTCTTCTTCTGTTCAACCAACACAGGTGATATTTCTTTCCTCTTTAACCCTTTGGAGTCTTGCCTCCAATAGCCCCTTTTTCTTCTTCTGGGATTGATGTTTCCGTATGTTCCACCCATCTGAAGCATTTGATCTTTTATCTCCATTAAATCCTCCATCTCAATCAGTCCAAGCTCCCGTAAATATAATAATGCATCTATATCTGGGGTGATTGTACGCATCCTTCCTTTATAAAAAAATTTCAATTGTTGTGGTGGCCTCCAATTGTATTTAATTCCATTATCCCTCAAAACTTTTGTGATTGGTTTTAAAAAAAATCTCCATGCCCTTTCTTCTCTTGATATATCCGGGAAGACTTGAATAGTCTTCCCTTCGAACTTCAAAGCATCTCCCAACTCTCTCACCTTGGCCATAACTTCCAACTTATCACCAAGATTTGCGAACCTGACAAGCACATTTCTGTTAGAACCATTTTGCCTTCTATATCCAATTCTAAAACACTTGCCAGGTCTGCTATTGTGAGCGTAAGTTGCGTATCCAAATCATTAATCCATTTCAAAACCCGCTGTTTCAATTTATACTCCTTTTCTTCTGAGATTCCTCTGATAACTAAATTATATTTCCTCATCTCTTCTTCCAAAAGACAGATTCTCTTATCTTGCTGCTCATTTTATAAAATATTTTACCAATTTGCCGATCTACTTTTACTTCATGCACATGCATCTGCTCCATTTCATCTTTAATCATTATCATTTCCTCTTTTGTTTTGCAAAGTTTTCATTCATCTCTTGCTTTAAATTCTGCATTTCAGATGTCAGTTTCAATGTCAAATTATCTATACGCTCTGATAGTCCTGCTATTTTTTCCCCAATTTTATTTAAAGCTGCAGCAAGTTGCTGCGTTTCTGAAAGTTGTTGAGTCATTTTGAAAAAAACCAAAAAATTTCCCAAACTAGGATTCCAAACCAATTTTACAGAGGGTCTTAGTGAAGATCAAAGGACGACTGTCTTTTAATTGAAGCGAAGCGGCTTATTTGCACTGTTATCTCTCAAGTTCAAGGATTCTCCACAAAGAAACACAAAACTTCACAGCTAACATTAATCAGCGCCATTTTTCCTCCACGGCAGCAAAGCAGAAAGGAAGACAAACCAACTTAAACGAAGCAAAATCCTTTTTTTTTTTTTTTTTGTAATATAAACAAGCTATTAATTTGCTCTCCAGAGAAAAAAAAAATAAAGAAAAAATTAGCTCAGTAAAATCCTCTACACTTGATCTTAGCCAAAAGGCCGAGAAGCGATAGCCAATAGTTCTCAGTAAAATCCTCTTACTACCAAACAATCCAATAAAAAATCAGTTTCTCTTCTCTTCAATTAAATTCTTCTTGGCTGAACTTCCGGAAGGCTCAAAAAAAAAAAATTCTTCTCATTATCAAATTCAGTCCTTCACTTAGCCTCAGCAATAGAAAAAAAAAATTTTTTAACACAGAACAGGATAGTTAATTTTGGAAAAACAAAACACAGCAATTTATTCCAACTTACTTATCTTGTCTGCCGGCTTCGGTCAACCCACGCTGTAGAAACTCCTTAATTCAAGCCGTTTCAGATGACCTACCAGTTTTAAATTCAATCTGCTGGGCTGTTAACACTTTCAGTTCATGATTTATTACTCCACAAAGAAACACAAAACTTCACAGCTAACATTAATCAGCGCCATTTTTCCTCCACGACAGCAAAGCAGATAAATTCTTCTTGGCTGAACTTCCGGAAGGCTCAAAAAAAAAAATCTTCTCATTATCAAATTCAGTCCTTCACTTAGCCTCAGCAGTAAAATAAAAATTTTTTAACACAGAACAAGATAGTTAATTTTGAAAAAACAGAACACAGTAATTTATTCCAACTTATCCTGTCTGCCGGCTCGGTCAATCCACGCTGTAGAAACTCCTTAATTCAAGCCGTTTCAAATGACCTACCAGTTTTAAATTCAATCTGCTGGGCTGTTAACACTTTCAGTTCATGATTTATTAACTTTCGTCCATAACAGTGCATTCCAAACGGCATAAATTCTCATAAATCTTCATTAATAAGCCCTGTGAAGTGAAGGAAAGGTCCTTACCCCACCACGGTCATGGCCACGCCCCTGAAGGAATTATTTGTTTAGCAGAGTGATGGCCTTCGGGAAAAAACTGTTCTTGTGTCTAGTTGTTCTGGTGTGCAGTGCTCTATAGCGTCGTTTTGAGGGTAAGAGTTGAAACAGTTTATGTCCAGGATGCGAGGGGTCTGTAAATATTTTCACCGCCCTCTTCTTGATTCGTGCAGGATACAGGTCCTCAATGGAAGGCAGGTTGGTAGCCATTATTTTTTCTGCAGTTCTAATTATCCTCTGAAGTCTGTGTTTTTCTTGTTGGGTTGCAGAACCAAACCAGATAGTTATAGAGGTGCAAATAAATTGTGGTCGTAAGCCAAGGACTACCTGTATTAATTTTATTAATATATAATTATATCTAATTATAAATAAATAACAGTTCTTCGGTGCTCTCGGAACTTGCTTGTTCTCTTGAAGACGTTTCGTTACCCAACTAGGTGACATCATCAGTGCTAGTAAACAGCAAACGGCACTCCTTAACTAGCACTGATGGTGTCACCTAGTTGGGTAACGAAACGTCAGCAAGGAAACAACCAAGCTCAGAGAGTACCAAAGACCCTCCATTTCAACCCTGAGCTACAAATATTATATATCCTGGACATATACCGTATATACTCGAGTATAAGCCGAGTTTTTCAGCACGTTTTTTGTGCTGAAAACGCCTCCTATATACTCGAGTATATCCTTATTTCGAGGTTTTTTTCTTCTTTTTCACATTATACCGGATGGCGCAAACTTGGCGGGCTTTTGCATTAGCTGGAAGCCCTGCGGTGCAGTGAGAGGCGGGCGGGAGCCGCCAGCCTTCTCGGCTGAGGGAGGGAGGGTTTCCCCGACCGGTAGCTGCCTCATTTCCCACCCTCGGCTTATACTTGAGTCCCCAGTTTACCCCAGTTTTTTGGGGTAAAATTGGGGACCTCGGCTTATACTCGGATCGGCTTATATTCGAGTATATACGGTATATCAAATATATATATATATGACAATATATCAAACCCTGTTCCTGTCACGAGTGGCGTTCCTCAAGGTAGCGTTCTTGGACCTACTCTCTTTATAATATACATAAATGATCTTTGTAATCATATCTCAAGTAACTGTGTTCTCTTTGCTGATGATGTCAAACTTTTCAACACCACTGACAATACATCCACAATTCAAAAGGACCTTGATCATCTAACTGCTTGGTCTAAAATTTGGCAACTACAAATCTCAACCAGTAAATGCTCAGTCTTGCACATTGGAAAAAAGAACCCAATCACAAAGTACATGCTTGATGGACATTGCCTCGCAGATGACCCCCACCCTGTCAAAGACCTTGGAGTTTTTACATCTAAAGATTTAAGTGCCAAAGCCCACTGCAACTATATAGCTAAGAAGACTCTAAGAGTTGTTAACTTAATTTTACGAAGCTTCTTTTCAAAAAACACCACGCTACTGACCAGAGCATATAAAACATTTGTTAGGCCAATTCTTGATTACTGCTCTCCTGTCTGGAACCCATACCATATATCTGACATCAACACAGTTGAGCGTGTCCAAAGGTATTTTACGAGAAGAATTCTCCACTCCTCCGAAACCAATAAAATACCTTATTCCACCAGACTTGATATCCTGGGTCTAGAAAACTTGGAACTTCGTCGCCTTCGACAGAATCTGGGTTTAGCATATAAAATCATCCGTTGTAATGTCCTTCCTGTCAATGACTTTTTCAGTTTCAATAACAATATCACAAGAGCTACCAACAGATTTAAACTCAATGTCAACCGCTCCAGTTTAGATTGCAGAAAACAAGATTTCTGTAACAGGATTGTATATGCTTGGGATGCATTACCTGACTCTGTGGTTTCTTCTCATAACCCCAAAGGCTTTACTCAAAATCTGTCCACGGTTGACCTCACCACTTTCCTTAGAGGACTCATAAGAGCACAAACGTGCCTACCGTTCCTGTCCTATTGTTTCTTCCCCTATGTATATATATGTTTATAGTACCTCGTTTCTCCTCATATATACGTTCTTATATTATATAACCCTTTATGCAACGCTTGTATATATTGTTACGACAAATAAACAAATAAATAAATAAAATAAATAAATATTCTCCTTTATTTACTCTAATTAGATTGCCACCAAGGGGCCCTTGGTGTTCTCTGAGGTTGCTTGTTTTCCTGCAGACCTTTCATGACCCAAGCTGGGTAACCTCATCAGTGCTAGTAGAATGTAAAAAAGAGGGCAAACCCCCTTCCTCCCAGCAATGATGATGTTACCGAGTTGGGCCACGAAACGTCTTGCAAGAGCACCAAAGACTCCTCAGGACAACCCTGAGCTACAAATATTCTCCTTTATCGGTACAAATAAATAAAACCAAAAATGGCAGCTGGAAGAGAAACGAACACAGATTAGCTTTTCTGGCGCTCATTGGCTACCAAGAAAACGCTTTTTAAATCATTCTTACAAGAGGTTGGAGTTTGCAAGGCCCGCCAGCCGGTGCCGACAGCTGGACAGAAAGTGTGAAATTCTCCTTGGCTGGGCTTAAAGCTGCTGCTGCTTTCTGTGTCTCGGAGTTGTGGGGAGGAGATCCAGGTGGGGACAGGTGACCTCTGGTTGTGGACTGGCCGAAAATCAGGAATTTATCTGCGGTGACCTCATCCGTGGACCAGATGAGCCACAGTGGCTGGAATGCTATTTTCCACCCCTTTCCCTGCTCAGAACTGGACTTGTGCAAATCGCAGCTGGTTCTGTTTGAGGATTAGATTAGATTAGATTAGATTAGATTAGATTAGATTAGATTAGATTAGATTAGATTAGATTAGATTAGATTAGATTAGATTAGGATTACCGTGTTTCCCCGAAAATAAGACCTTGTCTTATATTTTTTTTGAACCCTGAAACAAGCGCTTGGCCTTATTGCCATGCACTCAAAAGTCTGATTGGGCTTATTATCAGGGGAGGTCTTATTTTGGGGAAAACAGGGTAGATTAGATGATTAGATTAGATTAGATTAGATTAGATTAGATTAGATTAGATTAGATTAGATTAGATTAGATTAGATTAGATTAGATTAGATTAGATTAGATTACAGTAGTGGCCAAAAGTATATTTTCTAAAACTAGCTAATAACACCACATTTTTTTGGGAGTAGTACCGTAAAATTATATATCAATGGAAAGATAATTTAATCAAGAATGTAATGTAGTAACTTTTTTATGAAGGCTTTGCTATTAGAATAGTTGTTACAGTATAAAGAAGAAAAGCGAAACACTTAGAAAATATGAGATATACAAAAATGATCATCGTAGAAAAAATGAGATATACAAAAATTAGCACCATGTCAGTGAATCCTTAGTTGGGTAACCTTTAGCATGAATTTTGGCCTTACAACGTCTTCCCATGGAGTGAACCAAGTTTTTTCGTTCTGCAGTTGTTATCATGTGAAACCAAGATTGAAGGATGGCTTCAATTAACTGGGTTTTATTGCTGGGTCACTTCTGACTAACAAGTTTCTTTAGTCGGCTCCATAGATTTTCCATTGGGTGAAGGTCTGGACTATTCCCAGGCCATTCCAGCAGTGGAATAGGATTATCTTGAAACTCCAAAAAAAAATGGTGTTATTAGCCATCAAACCTCACATTTCCCAAAAGGTTTCCACAATTTTGGAAGTTTCTTTAGTTGGCTCCCTAGATTTTCCATTGGGTGAAGGTCTGGGCTATTCCCAGGCCATTCCAGCAGTGGAATAGGATTATCTTGAAACTCCAAAAAAATGGTGTTATTAGCCATCAAACCTCACATTTCCCAAAAGGTTTCCACAATTTTGGCCACTGCTGTAGATTAGATTAGATTAGATTAGATTAGATTAGATTAGGTTGGGTTGGGTTGGGTTGGGTTGGATTGGATTGGATTGGATTAGGTAAGGTTGGGTTGGGTTGGGTTGGACTGGACTGGACTGGACTGGACTAGATTAGATTAGATTAGATTAGATTAGATTAGATTAGATTAGATTACTTTATTGTCATTGCACCTCGTACAACGAAATTAAATGCTGATATTCAGGTAGCCCTTGACTTACAATCGTACAGTGACCTGCTGTTCAAAGTTACAAAAGCATAGAAAAGAATGACTCACAACCGCTCCTTACACTTCCAACAATCACAGCATCCCCCATGGTCATGTGATTAAAATTTAGGGGCAACCAGCATGTATATACAAGAGTTGCAACATCCTGGAGCAGTGGTAAAATCTGAACCGGTTTGCTACCAGTTCGCTGGCCATGCATGTGCAGTGCATGCCACATGCGCACTCCACGTGCATGCGCAGTCTGCACAAGCACACACGTGCACGCATGCACAGTACGCACAAAACACGTGGGAAAAGGAGGCTTGGAAAGGTAAATAGAACAGCGAGGGGAGGGAACAGCTGTGCTGAGTGATTTAGGTTCACTAGAAAGCAGGATTTCTCGCTTTCTAGCAATTTTAAATTGTGTGGCACAGCTGATATTCGGAAATACCAGTTCGGAGGAACCAGTAGGTTTTTTTTACTATCGGTTCACGCGAACCGATAGCTTTTATCACTACCGGTTTTCCCGAACCGGTGTGAACCGGTACGATTTCACCGCTGTCCTGGAGTGAACGTAGCGATCAAAGCAACCTTCCCAGCCAGTTTCTGACAAGCAAAAGCCAATGGGGAAAGCCGGATTTGCTTAACAACAAAATATCGGGTGCAACTCACTTACCGACCGCCTTGCTTAATGATGGAAATTCTGGTCCCCATTGTTGTCGGTTTTCAAATCTGATTGAACACCCAAATCAGGCGGGCTTCCCCGAATTTTGCTTTTCAACCGTTGTGTTCCTTCTGCTGCTCCACAGGTAGTCCTCGACTTAACAACCGTTCATTTAATGACCGTTCAAAGTTACAACGGCACTGAAAAAAAAATGACTTAGAACCGTTTTTCAAGCTTATGACCGTTGCAACATCTCCATGGTCCAATGACTTGGACGAGGGGATAGATGGGGAACTCATCAAATTTGCAGATGACACCAAGCTGGCAGGAATAGCCAACACTCCAGAAGATAGGCTCAAGTTACAGAAAGATCTTGACAGACTTGAACATTGGGCGCTATCTAACAAAATGAAATTCAACAGTGAAAAAAGTAAGGTTCTATATTTAGGCAAAAAAACCAAAATGCACAGGTACCGTATATGTGGTACCTTGCTCAATAGTAGTACCTGTGAGAGGGATCTTGGAGTCCTAGTGGATAACCATTTAGATATGAGCCAGCCGTGTGCAGCAGCTGTTAAAAAAGCCAACACAGTTCTGGGCTGCATAAACAGAGGGATAGAATCAAGATCACGTGAAGTGTTAGTGCCACTTTATAATGCCTTGGTAAGGCCACACTTGGAATATTGCATCCAGTTTTGGTCGCCGCAATGTAAAAGAGATGTTGAGACTCTAGAAAAAGTGCAGAGAAGAGCAACAAAGATGATTAGGGGACTGGAGGATAAAACATATGAAGAACGGTTGCAGGAACTGGGCATGTCTAGTTTAACAAAAAGAAGGACTAGGGGAGACATGATAGCTGTGTTCCACTATCTCAGGGGCTGCCACAAAGAAGAGGGAGCCGGGCTGTTCTCCAAAGCACCTGAGGGTAGAACAAGAAGCAATGGGTGGAAACTGGTCAAAGAAAGAAGCAACTTAGAACTAAGGAGAAATTTCCTGACAGTTAGAACAATCAATAAGTGGAACAACTTGCCTGCAGAAGTTGTGAATGCTCCAACACTGGAAATTTTTAAGAAAATGTTGGATAACCATCTGACTGAGATGGTGTAGGGTTTCCTGCCTGGGCAGGGGGTTGGACTAGAAGGCCTCCAAAGTCCCTTCCAACTCTGATGTTATGTTATGTTATGTGAAAAAAATTCAGATACTTGGCAACTGACTCACGTTTACAACGGTTGCAGCGTCCCAGGGTCACGTGATGCCCTTTTGCGACCTTCTGACAAGCCAAGTCAGCGGGGAAACCGGATTCATTTAACAACCGTGTTACTATCTTAACCACGGCAGTGATTCACTTAACGACTGTGGCAAGAAAGGTCGTAACATGAAACAAAGTTCACTTAATAACTGTCTCGCTAGTAACATAAATGTTGAGCTCAGTTGTGGTTGTAAGTCGAGGGTTACCTGTATCTATAATGAGGTCTAGTGTCCTGAATTATCAGGGTTGCCTTTACTACTTAGTGGCACTCTGATCATGTTTTTGACGTAGTTTTTGCAGTTGTGACAATGCTGTGCTTTCATTATGCTTCCCACCACTGTTTTCCACAATATGATCTCATTATTTTTTTTTAAAAAAGGTAAAATAAAATCAACCCAACAACTGCCATCTAAAACAGGGGTCTCCAACCTTGGCCACTTTAAGCCTGGCAGACTTCAACTCCCAGAATCCCCCAGCAAGCAAAGCTCACTCTCTTGTAATCCCTTCCTCTGCAATCTCTCCACTTTAAGAGATTAAGAGAAAAAGAAAAAAATATGGCTGACTGGGGAATTCTGGGAGTTGAAGTCCGCCAGGCTTAAAGTTACCAAGGTTGGAGACCTCTGATCTAAAATACTTATCTGAGAAAAAGTCCTGTTGCGAATGTCATCTTTCTTTTGAGGAGTGAAGCTTATTGCATATCACGGTGTAAAAAAAGATGTGGAGACTCTAGAAAGAGTGCAGAGAAGAGCAACAAAGAGGATTTTAGGGGGCTGGAGGATAAAACAAGATGAAGAAAGCCTGCAGGAACTGAGTATGTCGAGTTTAATTATTGTTATTATTATTATTTATTAGATTTCTAGCCCTTCTCCCGAAGGACTCAGGGCGGTGTACAGCCAAAATAAAACATAAACCATATACAATTAAAAATGAATTAAGAAACTTATTATACAGATGGCCGAGAAATTAAAATATTTTAAAAATCTAAAAATCCCAATTTAAAACATAAATAGAATTTAAAATTTAGGTCTAGGCAATTTAAAAAGAAAAGCCTTAAGCCAGCCCCGCGCGAATGAACAGATGTGTTTTCAATTCGCGGCGAAAAGTCCGAAGGTCAGGTATTTGATGTAAACCAGGGGGAAGCTCGTTCCAGAGAGTAGGAGCCCCCACAGAGAAGGATCTTCCCCTGGGGGCCACCAGCCGACATTGTTTGGTGGACGGCACCCTGAGAAGTCCCTCTCTGTGTACAGGTCGGTGGGAGGCATGGGGTATGAATGAAAAGAAGGACTAGGGGGTGACATGATAGCAGCCTTCCACTATCTCACAAAGAAGAGGAGATCAACCTATTCCTCAAAGCAGATGGTAATACAGTAGATGGAAAGTAATCCAGGGGAGAAGCAACCTAGAACTAGGAAGAAATTTCCTGACAGTTAGAACAATTAATCAGTGGAACAACTTGCCACTAGAAGTTGTGAATGCTCCGACGTTTTTAAGAAGAGATCGGACAACCATTTGTCTGAAATAGTCTAGGGTCTGCTGCTAGAAACCCTCCAAGGTCCCTTCCAACTTGGTTATTCTGCTAAGAATTCCACTGTGAATCCAGTTTTGGTCACCACGATGTAAAAAAGATGCTGAGATTCTAGAAAGAGTGCAGAGAAGAGCAACCAGAATGATGAGGGGACTGGAGGCTAAAACATACAATGAACGCTTGCAAGAACTGGACATGGCTGGTCTAGTGAAGAGAAGGACCAGGGGAGACAGGATAGCGGTCTTCCAAGATTTGAGGGGCTGCCCCAGAGAGGAGGAAGGGGGTCAAGCTATTTTCCAAAGCAAAAGGAAGGTAGGTAGGTAAGAAGGAAGGAAGGAAGGAAGGAAGGAAGGAAGGAAGGAAGGAAGGAAGGAAAAGAGAAAGGAAGGAATGAAAGAAAGAAAGAAAAAGAAAGAAAGAAAGAAAGACATCTGAGTGAACCATGGATGGACAGAAGACATGGCTAGTCTAGTGAAGGGAAGGATCAGGGGAGACATGATAGCATCTTCCAATATTTGAGGGGCTGCCTCAGAGAGGAGGAAGGGGGTCAAGCTATTTTCCAAAGCACCTGAAGGCCAGACAAGGTATAATGGATGGAATCTAATCAAGGAGACAAGCAACCAAGAACTAAGGAGAAATTTCTTGACAGTGAAAACAATAAACCAGCGGAAGGACTTGCCTCCAGAACTTGTAGGTGCTTCATCACTGGAGGTTTTTAAGAAGAGATTGGACAGCCATTCATCTGAAATGGTCTAGGGTCTCCTGCTTTAGCAGGGAGTTGGACTAGAACAGGGGTCTCCAACCTTGGCAACTTTAAGATTTGTGGACTTCAACTCCCAGAATTCCCCAGTCAGCTGAATCTTTTTCTTTTTCTCCTAACCTCTTAAAGTGGAGAGATTGCAGAGGAAGGGATCGCAAGAGATTAACCTTTGCTGGCTGAGGAATTCTGGGAGTTGAAATCCACAAGTCTTAAAGTTGCCAAGGTTGGAGACCCTTGGATTAGAAGACCTCCCAGTTCCTTTCCAACTCTGTTATTCTGCGTAGAATTCCACTGTGAATCCATCTGTTAATTGATGTCACAAAGTGCATAAATCCAATGACACTGGATTATCTAAATTTCTTGAGTCCCCCTTTTTGCAACATTGGCGGACCTGGAGGAGTCCAAATCCCTACTCTGTGTAGGACGCCACACGAAAGCTTCCAAGACTTATTCTTGCGAGATAAAAGAATATCGAGGCCTTTCTGTTACGATCCCATCTTAGGAAAAGCGTCTTTCAAAGTTGGATCGCGTGCAGTTTTGAGAAAACATTCCTTCCACTTCTTCCAAAAAGTCATTCATTAAAAAAAAAGAAGAAGAAAATTCAAGATTGAACCTCATGGCACCCCATTTCACACCTCATTCCAGGCTGATGAGAAACAACTAATGTGAGCTTATATTGTGAGTAATGTTTCATGCCAGGTTTACATCCATTGTCATTGATACGTCCTTCAGCCCACGCTAACTTGTTCGTCGGAGTGTCACCTTCGTGGAGAGCTGTGCTGAAATCCAGATCTATTACACTGGCAATGTTCCCACTATCTACTAGGGAAGTAGCATGATGAAGAAAGAAGATAAGGTTCACCTGATGAGATTTACTATTGACAGATACATAGAAACCACTAATAATTACTCCACTGTTTACGGAGTGCTTGCACATAAGTTGCTGGGTGATCAGCTGAACATCCTCCCAGCTCGAGTATACTGATGTCACCCTGGCTGCTCTGTCATTCCCAAGGTCCTTTTCTCTCTCTCTCTCTCTCTCTCTCTCTTTTGAAAGTAGGGATTCATTTGATGCTGCTGCAAAGTTTTTGAAAGATTCGTAACAATTTATCCAGGACTTTATTAGCCTAGGCGGTAATTAATATATTTGAAATTCACTTAAAGTAGAGATGGTCCAGTAGTGGGGTTTTTTTTACTACGGGTTCTGTGGGTGTGGCTTGGTGGGCGTGGCAGGGAAAGATTACTGCAAAATCCCCATTTCCTCCCAATCAGCTGGGACTCTGGAGGCAGAGAATAGATGAGGGCAGGACCGGCCAGAATTTTTACTACCGGTTCTCCGAACTACTCAAAAATTTCTGCTACCGGTTCTCCAGAACTGGTCAGAAGCTCTGAGGTGATAGGTCCTCAAATTATATCATTTGTTTGGATATAGACAGATGGATAGATGAAATAGATAGATAGATTAGATACCGGAGAGAGAGAGAGAGAGAGAGAGAGAGAGAGAGAGAGAGAGAGAGAGAGAGAGAGAGAGAGAGATGGATGGATGGATGGATAGATAGATAGATAGATAGATAGATAGATAGATAGATAGATAGATAGATAGATATGGATGGATGGATGGATGGATGGATGGATGGATGGATGGATGGATGGATAGATAAATAGATAGATAGATGATAGATAGACAGACAGATAGACAGACAGATGATGGATGGATGGATGGATGGATGATAGAGATAGAGAGATAAAGATAGATAGATAGATAGATAGATAGATAGATAGATAGATAGATAGATAGATAGAAGTAGATGGATGGATGGATGGATGGATAGATAGATAGATAGATAGATAGATAGATAGATAGATAGATAGATAGATAGAGAGATAAAGATAGATAGATAGATAGATAGATAGATAGATAGATAGATAGATAGATAGATAGATAGATAGATAGATAGATGGATGAATGATAGACAGACAGAGACAGATGATGGATGAATGGATGATAGATAGATAAAGATAGAGAGATAAAGATAGATAGATAGATAGATAGATAGATAGATAGATAGATAGATAGATAGATAGATAGATAGAGGTAGATGGATGGATGGATGGATGGATGGATGGAGAGATAGATAGATAGATATAACCGGTAGGTAGATGGCTGGCTGGCTGGCTGGCTGGCTGGAGACGGAGAGAGAAATGATAGATAGATATAAAGAGAGAGAGAGAAGGAGACAGACAGACAGAATGAAGGAATCTGGAAGGAGCTGTCCCTTGCACCAGCTCCGTTTCCTGACCTCAGCCACCTCAGGGGCCGAGAGGGCCTCCCAGGCTCAGGGGGCTGCCAGAGTAATTTATCAGTCCAAGTTCATGTGCGCACTTTTCCCCCCCGAAAAGCACCCAGCAGCCTATTCTTCTGCTCCCTCCATTGTTATTCTGTCTGGCTGCCAAGCTGGGCCGTGTGTGTGTGTCCCTGAGCACGTCCGAAGCCCGGGCAGCCGAGAGAGACGGGAGGGAGGGAGGGAGCTGTCCATCCAGGCTCGGGGCGCGCAAAGGCCAAGCAAGCTCCATTTCGGGACCGGGACGGGACGGGAAGCCCAGCTGCTTTGTTTCTCAGGCACGTTGCAAGCCCCAAGAACCTTCTCTTATCAAGAAGGGACATTCGTACAAGGGGCTGCTGCGGGCAGACAACATCTGGAGCTCATAAATCTGATCGGGTCGCAGCTCCTGGGCTTCCCCCGCCGATCCAGGGACATTTGGCTGCGAGGGCTGCTGCGAGGGGAGCAGGTGCAGGAGGGGGTCAGGAGGGGACGGCTGCTACACCTTTCCCGAAGAAGAAAGAAAAAAGTTTTGTTTGTGCAGCTCTTAGTTTTCCAGGCTACGTCTACGTGACAAGCTGCACAGGCAAAAAAAAAAATGTTTTTTCGGTTAATCAACAGTATCGGGTTAACCGAGCCAGAAATACTGGCTAAGAATGGCCTGATCAACCTGGCTCCGATAACACATATCCAACTTTCCACAAATGTACCAGCAATGATTATGATGATTTAACTCATATAGATTTCACAGAAGACAACGTTGGAAAAGCTCTTCACAACTTAAAACCATCGCTATCTATTGGACCCGATGGACTGTGCGCATACTTCTTAAAAAAACTTTCCATTAATATAGCAGAACCCCTAAGTATTATCTTTGAAAAAGCTTTCACTACCAGTTCTCTTCCCAAACTTTGGTCACTAGCCACAGTCATCCCTATCTTCAAAAAAGGAGACCCCAGCTTAGTCGAAAACTACAGACCGATCTCCCTTTGCTGTGTCACCTGCAAAGTCATGGAATCTATCATCAACCAATCCATTACCTCATACTTAGAAACAAACAACCTACTCTCCAACAAACAATTTGGTTTCAGAAAAAAATTATCATGTAACTTACAACTTCTGCACTGCAAAACATATGGACTTCAAATCTTGATCAAGGCAAATCAATAGATGCAATCTACATAGACTTCTGCAAAGCTTTCGACTCAGTAGTACACGATAAACTTCTCCTAAAACTAATATCCTATGGCATCTCAGGACCCCTCCACAAATGGATATCTGCTTTTCTGTCTAACAGACAACAAGTGGTCAAAATTGGCAATGCTCTATCAAATCCTGTTCCTGTCAAGAGTGGCGTTCCTCAAGGCAGCGTTCTTGGACCAACACTCTTTATACTATACATTAATGATCTTTGTGACCATATCTCAAGTAATTGTGTTCTCTTTGCTGATGATGTCAAACTATTTAACATCACAGACAATACTTCTATCATTCAAAACGACCTTGATCATCTAACCGCTTGGTCTAAAAATTGGCAGCTCCAAATTTCAACCAGCAAATGCTCAGTCTTACATATAGGAAAAAAGAACCCAAAAACTAAGTACATACTAGATGGACATTATCTTACAGATGACCCCCATCCTGTTAAAGACCTTGGAGTTTTCATGTCAAATGATCTAAGTGCCAAAGCCCACTGCAATTACATAGCAAAAAAAGCTCTAAGAGTTGTAAACCTAATCTTGCGTAGTTTCTTTTCCAAAAACACCACACTATTAACCAGAGCATATAAAACATTTGCTAGACCAATTCTAGAATACAGCTCGCCTGTTTGGAACCCTCACCACATCTCTGACATCAATACAATTGAACGTGTCCAGAAATATTTTACAAGAAGAGTTCTCCATTCCTCTGAAAACAATAGAATACCCTATCCCACCAGACTTGAAATCCTAGGCTTAGAAAACTTGGAACTCCGTCGCCTTCGACAAGACCTAAGTTTAACTCACAGAATCATCTACTGTAATGTCCTTCCGGTTAAAGACTACTTCAGCTTTAATTGCAATAATACTAGAGCAACTAATAGATTTAAACTTAATGTCAACCGCTTTAATCTAGATTGCAGAAAATATGACTTCTGTAACAGAATCATCAGTGCTTGGAACACTTTACCTGACTCTGTGGTCTCTTCCCATAATCCTAAAAGCTTTATCCAAAAACTTTCTACTATTGACCTCACCCCATTCCTAAGAGGACCATAAGGGGCGTGCATAAGCGCACAAACGTGCCTACCGTTCCTGTCCTATTGTTTTCTTTTCTTCTTTCTATATATATGCTTATACCTCCTTATATTTACCCATATATGTTTATATACTATATAATCTTTTGTATGATTCCTACATATATTGTTGTGACAAAATAAATAAATAAATAAATAAATCTTATTTGGGGAAGGGATTCAAGAAAGAAGGGGGGGCAAGACTTATGGGGGGTTTTCCTTTTCTTTATTAATTTTATGTGCCGATCTTAGATTTTCGAATTGTATTTATATACCGCCCAGAGCCTTCCTCTGTGTGGGAGACGTGGTCGGTTTCGAAATTTGATAAATAAATAAAATACATTCCACACGGTCCAGTCTTAATGAACCTTCTGTCCTTTAGTTACAAATTGCAAGTTGAAAGGACTGCTTGTTGTGGGGGGGAAAAAGCGTGTTCACACAACAAACTTAACGAGGGCTGAGAGAGAGACAGACCAGACCAAGATCAAAAAACAAGTGTCTGCATTTCTTGAGTCGGATGAGGAGAGCACCTTTTTCTCCTCCTGTCCTGGCCACTTTTTACAGAGGCACGATTGAGAGCGTTTTAACAAACTACATCCCTGTTTGGTTTGGTGGCTGCAGTGCCTCAGATAGAAAGTTCCTACAGAGAGTGGTGAGGACAGTGGAGAAGATTATAGGAAGTTCTATTCTATTCTATTCTATTCTATTCTATTCTATTCTATTCTATTCTATTCTTCTGTTCTGTCCTATCCTATTCTATCCTATCACACACTGAAGCTGAGCTCGCCTGCCCACCGATAAGGCTCCAGTTGCCACCTGTGGCACACATGCCATAAGTTCACCATCACAGGTATAGAGTTTCCTCCCTGAGCAAGGTTTGGACTAGAAAACCTCCAAGGTCCCTTCCAAGTCTGTTATTTGAGAACGTACTCCTATTCAAGCAGAGACATCACCCTGCCAACAAAAGTGCGTATAATCAAGGCCAAGGTTTTCCCAGTTGCAATGTATGGCTGTGAAAGTTGGATCATAAGGAAGGCCGAGCGCCAAAGAATGGAGGCCTTTTGAACTCTGCTGCTGGAGAAGACTCCTGCGAGTCCCTTGGACTGCGTGGCCATCCAACCGGTCAGTCCTAGAGGAGATCAACCCTGACTGCTCTTTAGAAGGCCAGATCCTGAAGAGGAAACTCAAATACTTTGGCCACTTAATGAGAAGGAAGGACTCCCTGGAGAAGAGCCCAATGCTGGGAAAGATTGAGGGCAAAAGAAGAAGGGGACAGCAGAGAACGAGGTGGCTGGATGGAGTCACTGAAGCAATCGGCTTGAACTTTAATGGACTCCAGAGGATGGTAGAGGATAGGAAGGCCTGGAGGAACGCTGTCCACGGGGTTGCGATGGGTCAGACATGACTTCGCAACTAACAACAACAACTCCTATTCAAAAGAGGATATCTCCTGTCCCCTTCAACCTTCTTCTTCTAGGCCTCTCTCTCTCTGCAATTCCTCCTTCATCAACCCATTTTCCCCTCTCGCCAGGCAGGGAGAATATGTTACAGATCCCATCCATTCAAGAATTTTGATCGAGGATCTAGGAAGAGAGCCTTCTCTGCCGTTGCCCCCACCCTAGAGAGCAGCTGGCCCAAAGGAAAGTTAAATCGGTCCCCATCCCTAGTCTTTTGGAAGAATGGAGAGGCCTGGTTCTGCCAATTAACCGGGCGGGGTGTGTGTGTTGGGATGGTGGACTGTATTGCAACTAGAATAGAACAGAACAGAATGGGACCTTGGAGGACTTCTAGGTCATCCCCCTGCTCAAGGCAGGAGACCCTATAGCCTTGATGGCGAGGAGGGGGACATAGAGCCATATCGGTGGGCACGCAAGCGTAGCTCCAGCACGCATGCGCACGTCAGCCAGCTGATTTCCGGGTGTTCTGGGCCCACCGGATGTAGGGAAACAGGGTGTTTCCAGCCTCTGGAGGGCTTCGGCAGTGGGTGGGGAAAGGCCGTTATTGCCTCCCCAGGCTCCTAGAGAGGCTCCAGAGCCTGAGGAGAGCAAAAACTGGACCTACCGGTCCCAACATGTCATCACGTGCCAAAAGCAGTGGGGGGCAGTGGGGGGGTCATGCACACATGTGCAGGGGGCATAGAATTATGGCTGTGGGCACACATGCGCGCAACCCCCACACACACCCCTGTTGTGGCTCCAGCCCCCAAACCTGGCCCCATGCCCGAAAGTGCCTTGGAGCTGGGCCTGCTGCCCGAAAGTGCCTGGGAGCTGGGCCTGCTTGGAGCTGGGCCTGCTTGGAGCTTGGAGCTCGGCCTGCTGCCAGAAAGTGACTCGGAAAGTGAGGGGGAAGGGCCGTCAGGACTTACCTCGGGAGCACCGGCTTCCCTGGCTCAGCTGCAGGAGCCAGAGGCAGGCCAGGTGGAAGAGATAAGAGGCCTCCGTCCCCTGACTCTTTCCCCTCCCCCAGGCCACGCCTGCAGACCCAGCTGACAGCAATCAGGCCTGGCTGGACCCTAGGTTTCGTAGGCAGGAGAGGCGGGAACAACAGAAGCAGGGGAGGGGCAGGCCTAGGAAGTGCTGAGTCATGGAGCCACACCCCACAGGATATAAAAGGCAGCAAGAGCTGGTGGGTCTCTTTGTAACAGGCAAATCCATGGATTGACTAGAGCTGAAGTTTGTGACTCACCAGTGTCTTGGCAGCTAACGAGGGCTCTTGGCAGACGCTGGCTCTTTTGCTGCCAGAGCTAATACCACCCCCGCTTTTGGCAAGCGATGGCAAAAAGGTTAGCCACCACTGCCCTATAGCATTTCAGACAAATGGTTGTCCAGTCTCTTCTTTAAAAAAAACGCCACTGTTTTTGTGGAGCGCCCACAACTTTTGGGAGCAAGTCGTTCCGCAGATTAATTGTTCTAACTGAAGAATGGAAGTGATGGAGCACCCACAACTTCCAGAGGCAAGCTATTCCACTGGTTAATTGTTTTCCCAGTCAGGAAATTCCTCCTTAATTCCAGGTTGTTTCTCTCCTTGGTTGTTTTCCATCCATTGTTTCTTCTCCTGCCTTCACGGGCTTTGGAGAATAGGTGGACCCTCGTCTTCTTTGGGGCAGCCCCGTCCCGCAAATGCTGGAAGATTGCTGTCATGTCACCCCAAGTCCTTCTCTTACCCAAGAGCAGACTAGACATACCCAGTTCCTGTGGCCGTTCTTCATACGTTTTAGCCTCCAGGCCTTTGATTGTCTTAGTTGCCCTTCTCTGAACTTTTTTCCAAAGTTTCAACATCTTTTTTGTAGTATGGGGACCAAAAACTGGATGCTCCTTTCCAGGTGTGGTCTTACCAAGGCGTTTATGGAGTGGTATTAACACTTCAGGGACGTGTTGGCTCAGTGGCTAAGACGCTGAAGTTGTCGATTGAAAGGTCGGCAGTTCAGCGGTTCAAATCCCTACTGCTGCCGTGTAACGGGGTGAGCTCCCGTGACTTGTCCCAGCTTCTGCCAACCTAGCAGCTTAAAAGCAGGTAAAAAAATGCAAGTAGAAAAATAGGGACCACCTCTGGTGGGAAGGGAACGGCGTTCCGTGCGCCTTTGGTGTTGAGTCATGCTGGCCACATGACCACAGAGACATCTTTGGACAGCGCTGGCTCTTCGGCTTTGAAACAGAGATGAGCACCGCCCCCTAGAGTCGGCAATTGACTTAGCACATGTGCGCGAGGGGAACCTTCACCTTTCTCCTTATTAACACTTCCCGTGATTTTGATTCTATGCCTGGGGAAGGGGTTTGGAGACCCTCCTTCTGCCCTTTGATTTTGCATTTGTTATTTTGAACTCTGCTTCAATTGTTTGTTTGTTTTTATTTGCATTTATATCCCGCCCTTCTCCGAAGACTCAGGGCGGCTTACATTGTGTCAAGCAATAGTCTTCATCCTATTTGTATATTTATATACAAAGTCAACTTTTATTGCCCCCAACAATCTGGATCCTCATTTTACCTACCTTATAAAGGATGGAAGGCTGAGTCAACCTTGGGCCTGGTGGGGCTTCAACCTGCAGTAATTGCAAGCAGCTGTGTTAATAACAGACTGTCTTAGCAGTCTGAGCCACCAGAGGGCCCAATAATTGTGTTTTTTTATGTGATTTTATTCTTTTATTTGCAAATCGCAAATACAGGTCGTCCTCGACTTACGACCACAGCTGAATCCCACATTTCAGTTGTTAAGCAAGGCTATTTTTAAGTGAATTGTGCCTCACTTTGTGACCTTTTGGCCACAGTTCTTAAGCAAATCAATGCAGTTATTAAGTGAATTATGTGTTTTTAGGTGAATCCGGCTTCTTTCCCCCATTGACTTTGCTGATCAGAAGCTGGTTGGGAAGGTTACAAATTGTGTTCACGTGACCCCAGGACACGGCAACCTTCGTAAATCCTTGGATTCTGATCATGTGACTATGGAGAGGCTGAAATGGTCATACGTGTGAAAACCCACCACTTTTCTCAGTGCCATTGTAACTTTGAATGGTCACTAAAGGAGTGATTGTAAGGCAAGGACTACCTAAAGATAGATGAGAGAGAGAGAGAGATAAGAAAGAAAGAAAGAAAGAAAGAAAGAAAGAAAGAAAGAAAGAAATAAAGAAAAAGATAGATAGATAGATAGATGAGATATAAGAAAGAAAGAAAGAAAAAGAAACAAAGAAAACAAAGAAATAGATAGATAGAAAGATAGATAGATAGATAGAAAGATAGATAGATAGATAGATGAGAAATAAGAAAGAAGAAGAAAAGAAAGATAGATAGAGAGATAAGAAGAAAAGATAGATTGATAGATGAGAGAGATAAGAAAGAAAGAAAGAAAGAAATAGATAGATAGAGAGATGAGAGAGAGATAAGAAAGAAAGAAAAAGAAAGAAAGAAAGAAAGATAGATAGATAGAAAGATAGATAGATGAGAGAGAGATAAGAAAGAAAGAAAGAAATAGATGAGAGAGAGATAAGAAAGAAAGAAAGAAATAGATAGATAGATAGATAGATAGATGAGAGAGAGATAAGAAAGAAAGAAAGAAAGAAAGAAAGAAAGAAAGAAAAAGAAAGAAAGAAAGAAAAAAGAAAAAGATAGATAGATAGATAGATAGATGAGAGAGAGATAAGAAAGAAAGAAAAAAGAAAGAAAGAAAGATAGATAGATAGATAGATAGATAGATAGATAGATAGAGATTGATAGATGAGAGAGATAAGAAAGAAAGAAACAGAAAGAAAGATAGATTGATAGACAGAGATAAATAGTTAAGATAGATAGATAGATAGATGAGAGAGAGATAAGAAAGAAAGAAAAAAGAAAGAAAGAAAGAAAGATAGATAGATAGATAGATGGATGGATGGCAAGGGAGGGGTGAGTAGAGGCTGACGAGGCACCTCTGGGTGTGAGAGACATCGAGTTGGCCCAGCCACGCCCACCCAGTCACATGACCACCTAGCCAGGCCCATCCAGCTGGTCATTAGGCAGATCATATTAGTGGTCCATGGGGTTTAAAATTATGAATTTAGTGGTCCCTGAGGTCTGAAAGGTTGGGGACCCCTGCTCTAAGCGGTTTACAGAGTCAGCCTCTTGCCCCCAACAATCTGGGTTCTTATTTTACTAACCTCAGAATGGATGGAAGACTGAGTCAACCTTGAACCAGTCAGTATCGAACTGCTGGCAGTGGGCAGATTTAGCCTGCAATGCTGAATTTTAACTCCTGCGCCACCACAGAAGGAAGTAGGTAGCAGGCCAGCAGCTTCACTCACTTAGGAATGTCCCACCTGCACAGATACACGACTGATATATGCACAATATTTGTTTTATATTCCGCCTGTAAACAACCCAAGTTGCCGAACATATATAACCCAACTTCCTCTTCCTATTTTCCCCACAAAAACAACAACCCAGTGAGGTGGGTTGGGCTGAGAAAGAGAGGGACTGGCTCAGGGGTGAAATCCAGCAGGTTCTGGAGAACCAATAGCGGAAATTTTGAGTAGTTCAGAGAACTGGCAAATACCACCTCTGGCTGGCCCCAAAGTGGGGAGGGAATGGGGATTTGGCAATATCCTTCCTCTGGAGTGGGGTGGGAATGGAGATTTTGCAGTATCCTTCCCCCTGGAGTGGGGTGGGAATGGGGATTTTGCAGTATCCTTCCCCCTGGAGTGGGGTGGGAATGGGGATTTTGCACTATCCTTCCCCTGGAGTGGGGTGGGAATGGGGATTTTGCAGTATCTTTCCCCCTGGAGTGGGGTGGGAATGGGGATTTTGCAGTATCCTTTCCCCTGGAGTGGGGTGGGAATGGGGATTTTGCAGTATCCTTCCCCCTGGAGTGGGGTGGGAATGGGGATTTTGCAGTATCTTTCCCCAGGAGTGGGGAGGGAACGGGGATTTTGCAGTATCTTTCCCCAGGAGTGGGGTGGGAATGGGGATTTTGCAGTATCTTTCCCCAGGAGTGGGGAGGGAACGGGGATTTTGCAGTATCCTTACCCTGAAGTGGGGTGGGAATGAAGATTTTGCAATATCCTTCCCTTGCCACACCCACCAAGCCACGCCCACGGAACCGGTAGGGAAAATTTTTGGATTGGACTGGCTCAAAGTCACCGACCTGGCTTTGGTGGCCAAGGCAGGACTTGAACTCACGGTCTGAACTCACAGCCTTCTGCATTAAGCCTGATCCCCTTAATCATTAGACTAGGCATATCTAACCTGGGCAACTTTAAGACTTTGTGGACTTCAGCTCCCAGAATTCTCCAGCCAACCGTTCTGGGAATTGAAGTCCACAACAAGTCTATTTATTTATTTATTTATTTATTTATTTATTTATTTATTTATTTACTTACTTACTTACAACAGTATATATAAGCATAAGCATGAAAGTAACTATATAATATATAAGCATATATATGAGTATGAGTTGTAATAACTATATTAATTGGATATAACGAAAGGAAACAATAGGACAGGAACGGTAGGCACGCTGGTGCTCTTACAGACCTCTTAGGAATGGGGTGAGGTCAATAGTAGACAGTTTTTGGTTGAAGATTTGGGGATTTTGAGAAGAGACCACAGATTCAGGTAGTGTGTTCCAAGTATTAATAACTCTGTTACAGAAGTCATATTTTCTGCAATCAAGATTGAAGCGGTTAACATTAAGTTTAAATCTATTGCTTGCTCTTGTATTGTTGCGATCGAAGCTGAAGTAGTCTTCGACAGGAAGGACATTGCAATAGATGATTCTTTGAATTAAACACAGGTCCTGTCGAAGGCAAGTTCCCAAGTTTGGAGACACCTCCGCTCAGGGGTGGGATTCAGCCAGTTCGCACCACTTCGGGAGAACCGGTTGTTAACTTTCCGAGCAGTTTGGCAAACTGGTTGTTGGAAGAAATCATTAGGGCAGAGAACCGGTTGTTAAATTACTTGAACCCCACCACTGCCTCCGCTAGACCAAACTTCTTAGCCCCCTCCCCCATGCCCCAAAATTCCTTAATTGACCTGATTATAAGGAGCAGGGGTCTCCAACCTTGGCAACTTGAAGCCTGGCGGACTTCAACTCCCAGAATCCCCCAGAAATCTGCCAGGCTTCAAGTTGCCAAGATTGGAGACCCCGATACAGAGAATGCCCTCACTTGCCAGATCTGTCTATATATCCCATCTTCAGGATTTTTCTCAAGAATCTCGGAGACATTTGGGGTTCCGTTTCCTTTGTACCCCCAAGTTTCACGAGCGACTTGTCATTCTGTTTCTTGGCTCAGCTAGGGGGCAGTAGCGAGCCAACGTTTGCTCATCTGGGAAAAAAAAATTAAAAAACGAAGCAGAAACTCCAAAAATGGTTACAGCTGTAGGCTAAACTCCGATTAAAAGGGGGGGAAAAATCTAAGTTTTGTATCCTGGAAAGCAAATTACATGGAAGTCACCAAGGCTGAAGCATGACCGAGGTCAGATTCATCGCTTTGTATGACTCTACTGCCTCCACTTAAAATGACTTTAAGATGTGCATGGACTCCAATTCCCAGAATTCCTCAGCTAGCTTGCTGGGGAATTCTGGGAGTTGAAGTCCGCAATCCTTAATATGGCTGAGGTTGAGAAACACTAATGAAATAATCAGGAACGGTTCTAGGAAAGACTGTGGGATTTTTTTAGAGTAACAAATAGCAATAGCACTTAAGATGCACGTACCACTTCACGATGCTTTCCAGCCCTCTCTGAGCAGTTTACAGAGCCAGCCTGTGGGTGAACTCCTGGCTGTGGGTGGAGTTTACCTGCAATAATGCACTTTAACCACTGTGCCACCACAGAAAGAAAAAAAGAAAGAAAGAAAGAAAGGAAGGAAGGAAGGAAGGAAGGAAGGAAGGAAGGAAGGAAGGAAGGAATAGAATAGAATATTTTAATTTGTATACCGCCCTTCTCCCGAAGGACTCAGGGCGGTGAACAGGCAGATAAAATACAAACATACACAATAGTAAAAACAACCCTTAAAAAACTGATTTAAATTTGCCCGAATATTAAAATAACATAAACCCCCATAAAATTACAAAAATTTAAATTTTAAAAACCCATCAAAAATCAATTAAAATTTAAAGATAAAAAATCAGGCTAGTCCAGCCATACGAAATAAATAGGTTTTAAGTTCGCGGCGAAAGGTCCTAAGGTCTGGTAGTTGTCGAAGTCCGGGGGGAAGTTCGTTCCACAGGGTCGGAGCCCCCACAGAGAAGGCCCTCCCCCTGGGAGCCGCCAGTCGACACTGTTTGGCTGACGGCACCCTGAGGAGTCCCTCCCTGTGGGAGCGCACCGGGCGATGGGAGATCGAGGCCGGCAGTAGACGGTCCCGTAGGTAGCCCGGTCCTAAGCCATGGAGCGCTTTAAAGGTGGTAAGGAAGGAAGGAAGGAAGGAATCAGCCTCTTGCCCCCAACAATCTGGGTCCTCATTATACCGACCTTGGAAGGATGGGAGGCTGACTCAGTTTTGAGCTGGTCAGGATCGAACTCCTGGCTGTGGGCGGAGTTTACCTGCAATAATGCACTTTAACCACTGTGCCACCTCAGGAAGGGAGTGAGGGAGGGAGGGAGGGAGGAAAGTTGGAAGGAAGGAAAAACAACACAGCGGCTTACAGAGCCAGCCTCTTGCCCCCAACAATCTGGGTCCTCATTTTACTGACCTCGGAAGGATGGAAGGCTGAGTCAACTTTGAGCTAGTCAGGATCGAACTCCTGGCTGTGGGTGGAGTTTACCTGCAATAATGCACTTTAACCACTGTGCCACCACAGAAAGAAGAAAGAAAGAAAGAAAGAAAGAAAGAAAGAAAGAAAGAAAGAAAGAAAGAAAGAAAGAAAGAAAGAAGGAAGGAAGGAAGGAAGGAAGGAAGGAAGGAAGGAAGGAAGGAAGGAAGGAAGGAAGGAATAGAATAGAATATTTTAATTTGTATACCGCCTTCTCCCGAAGGACTCAGAGGCGGTGAACAGGCAGATAAAATACAAACATACACAATAGTAAAACAACCCTTAAAAACTGATTTAAATTTGCCGAATATTAAAATAACATAAACCCCATAAAATTACAAAATTTAAATTTTAAAACCCATCAAAATCAATTAAAATTTAAAGATTAAAAATCAGGCTAGTCCAGCCATACGAAATAAATAGGTTTTAAGTTCGCGAAAGGTCCTAAGGTCTGGTAGTTGTTGAAGTCCGGGGAAGTTCGTTCCATAGGGTGGAGCCCCCACAGAGAAGGCCCTCCCCTGGGAGCCGCCAGTCGACACTGTTTGGCTGACGGCACCCTGAGGAGTCCCTCCTGTGGGAGCGCACGGCGATGGGAGATCGAGGCCGGCAGTAGGCGGTCCCGTGGTAGCTCGGTCCTAAGCCATGGAGCGCTTTAAAGGTGGTAAGGAAGGAAGGAAGGAAGGAATCAGCCTCTTGCCCCCAACAATCTGGGTCCTCATTATACCGATCTTGGAAAGGATGGGAGGCTGAGTCAACTTTGAGCTGGTCAGCATCGAACTCCTGGCTGTGGGCGGAGTTTACCTGCAATAATGCACTTTAACCACTGTGCCGCCTGAGGAAGGGAGGGAGGGAGGGAGGGAGGGAGGAAAGTTGGAAGGAAGGAAAAACAACACAGCGGCTTACAGAGCCAGCCTCTTGCCCCCAACAATCTGGGTCCTCATTTTACAGACCTCGAAAGGATGGAAGGCTGAGTCAACTTTGAGCTGGTCAGGATCGAACTCCTGGCTGTGGGCGGAGTTTACCTGCAATAATGCACTTTAACCACTGTGCCACCACAGAAAGAAAAAAAGAAAGAAAGGAAGGAAGGAAGGAAGGAAGGAAGGAAGGAAGGAAGGAAGGAAGGAAGGAAGGAAGGAAGGAAGGAAGGAAGGAAGGAATAGAATAGAATAGAATAGAATAGAATATTTTAATTTGTATACCGCCCTTCTCCCGAAGGACTCAGGGCGGTGAACAGGCAGATAAAATACAAACATACACAATAGTAAAAACAACCCTTAAAAAACTGATTTAAATTTGCCCGAATATTAAAATAACATAAACCCCCATAAAATTACAAAAATTTAAATTTTAAAAACCCATCAAAAATCAATTAAAATTTAAAGATAAAAAATCAGGCTAGTCCAGCCATACGAAATAAATAGGTTTTAAGTTCGCGGGGAAAGGTCTTAAGGTCTGGTAGTTGTTGAAGTCCAGGGGGAAGTTCGTTCCATAGGGTGGAGCCCCCACAGAGAAGGCCCTCCCCTGGGAGCCGCCAGTCGACACTGTTTGGCTGACGGCACCCTGAGGAGTCCCTCCTGTGGAGCGCACGGGCGATGGGAGATCGAGGCCGGCAGTAGACGGTCCCGTGGTAGCTCGGTCCTAAGCCATGGAGCGCTTTAAAGGTGGTAAGGAAGGAAGGAAGGAAGGAATCAGCCTCTTGCCCCCAACAATCTGGGTCCTCATTATACCGATCTTGGAAAGGATGGGAGGCTGAGTCAACTTTGAGCTGGTCAGGATCGAACTCCTGGCTGTGGGCGGAGTTTACCTGCAATAATGCACTTTAACCACTGTGCCACCTCAGGAAGGGAGGGAGGGAGGAGGAGGAGGAGGAAAGTTGGAAGGAAGGAAAAACAACACAGCGGCTTACAGAGCCAGCCTCTTGCCCCCAACAATCTGGGTCCTCATTTTACTGACCTCGGAAGGATGGAAGGCTGAGTCAACTTTGAGCTAGTCAGGATCGAACTCCTGGCTGTGGGTGGAGTTTACCTGCAATAATGCACTTTAACCACTGTGCCACCACAGAAAGAAGAAAGAAAGAAAGAAAGAAAGAAAGAAAGAAAGAAAGAAAGAAAGAAAGAAAGAAAGAAAGAAAGAAGGAAGGAAGGAAGGAAGGAAGGAAGGAAGGAAGGAAGGAAGGAAGGAAGGAAGGAAGGAAGGAAAGAAAAGCAATAGCACTCAGCAGCTTACAGAATCAGCCTATTGCCACCACCCTCCAAATAATCTGGGTCCACATTTTACTGACCTTGGAAAGACTAAAGGCTGAATCGACTTTGAGCCGGTCAGGATCGAACCACTGACAGTCAGCAGAATTAGCCTGCAACCCTGCATTCTAACCACTGCGCCATCACAGCTCCTATAGATGGAAAGTATACCGGTATACCATTTGTTCCAGTGACATTTTTAAAGGGATAGAGGGGTTTTTTGAGGGAGGGGAGGGTCTTTATATGTTACCTAGTTTGAAACTTTTGTTCGTTGGCTCGTTGCATTGCCCCCCCCTCCCCCACGATCTTTGCTTGATGACAAAATAGCGGCGGTTAACATTGGATTTAAAACCCACCGACCCCTGCCTTCAAACTGGTGTTTTTGCGCAAA
Source organism: Ahaetulla prasina (assembly GCF_028640845.1). Classification (NCBI taxonomy): domain Eukaryota; kingdom Metazoa; phylum Chordata; class Lepidosauria; order Squamata; family Colubridae; genus Ahaetulla; species Ahaetulla prasina. Next base: position 110,363,186 of record NC_080544.1, read on the forward strand.
AGTCTTCAACGTTTATATTTTTAATTTAATTATTAAATTGATCGGCTGCCCATCTTAACCCAGGGTAACTCCGGGAGATGTACAATATTCAAAAAGATACGACGATACGCCGCCTGTAAGCCATGCAATTAAAATAGTGTAAAAATAGAAATAACTTTTAAAACGCACGTCAAGAACTTTCTTTATTCTTCCGATAGGCTGATAGCGCCAGGCCGTTTTTTTCCGTTCCTTCCCAATGCCCCCATCGGTTGGACATTAATTGCACTACTTATGCACACAGAGGCACACAAAGATACCTAGTTCCCTCCCTTTGTCTCTGGCAGACCTGGGAATGGTGTTCACTGCCCCGGGGCAGTTGCTCTGCAAATACCTCTGACCTCAACTGGTTTTCGTGAACCGCCCCCCCCTACTACCCATATGTGGGCCGTTCTAGATAAGGAGCAGCGGTGAGAGCATCAGGCGCTCTGGAAGTGACGCCCAGGGCCTCTGCAAAAAGGAAGTGGGGGGGACAGGAAGAGCCAAAAAAGGCCAAACCAACTCCCCACCGCTGGTTGCAAACGTTACTTTGCCTAATGGGGAAGGAAAAGTGAAAAATGGAGGTTCTTCTAAGACCAGGAGGGGTGTCTCCAAAATGTGGCCCTTTTAAGACTTGCGGACGTCAACTCCCAGAATCCCCCAGTTCAACATGGCTGGCTGAGGAATTCTGGGAGCTGGAAGTCCACCAGTTGTAAAAATGGCAGCGTTTGGAGACCCCTGTTGTAAGAGAGTGTGAATTTCATCATCCTGAAGCCGGTTTTCCCTTTGATGAGAATTTAGATCACAACAGGAGCCTCTTTAGACTAGGGGTTTCCAACCTTGGCAACTTTAAGACTTGTGGACTTCAACTCCCAGAATTCCCCAGTTCAACATGGCTGGCTGAGGAATTCTGGGAGCTGGAAGTCCACCAGTTGTAAAAATGGCAGCGTTTGGAGACCCCTGTTGTAAGAGAGTGTGAATTTCATCGTGTTGAAGCCGGTTTTCCCTTTGATGAGAATTTAGATCAGAATAGGAGATTCTTTAGACCAGGGGTCTCCAACCTTGGCAACTTTAAGACTTGTGGACTTCAACTCCCAGAATTCCTCAGCCAGAGCTTTGCTTACTCTCTTGCAATCCCTTCCTCTGGAATCTCACCACTTCGGCAGGTAAGAGAAAAAGAAACAGACATGTCTGGCTGAGGAACTCTGGGAGTTGAAGTCCACAAGTCTTAAAGTTGCCAGCTTTGGAGACCCCTGCTTTAGACAATAAATTTCCTCTTCAATGCTGGTGATTTCATAACAGATCCAGATAGCGCTCAGTGGCATTTGTGGATACAGGTGCTGTGGCCTTCTATCACCTGGGATCTCCTGGTGGCCTCCCAACCAAGGAATCACACAGTTCAATTAGGCTTTGCTTTCCTACGGCCACCTCTCCAATCCTGCGGCTGTTTTGCCCAGGGAATTCTTTTTATTTATTGGTTTGTATCCTGCCTTTATTAGTTTTACAAATAACTCCAGGCAGCGAACAAGTCCGACATACTTGCCTGCTCATATTTTTGCCACAACAACCCTGTGAGGTGGGCTGGGCTGAGTTGAGAAAGAGGGACTACCTCTACAGAATTTCTCACTGCCCTTATTTTTGAGGGTAAACAACCCCTTTCAGGATCGCAGAACAAATTGGAGTGAGAGGGAAATGAGTGTTATTATGTAGAGGAAAAAGGTTCTTTCTTTTGCTTTTAAGAATATGTAAGGTAACAAAAATGATTAGTGATAAAAAAATCTGGCAGAAATGGCAAAAATTTCTGCTTACTTGAAAGACTATACACAAGAAAAATATATTTTAGAATGGAAAATGTGGATTGATTATATTCAAAATAAGTATCAGATAAAAAAATATCAAATAGCATATGAGTAAATTTAGGAAATAATTTGTATTAGATATATTTTTGAAGGAGAGGGGAATTGAGAGTGTGAATAAGCGTGGAGAGACTAGAGATTATAATTTAGGAATTATTTTAGATTATGATTGTTAGTTTTGATACCCTGCATTTTGTTCTGGGAAGTCGGGTGGGGTGGGGGTAAGGGGAGGGGAATTGGGGGGTTGAGGTTAGTGATGGAGTGATGGTTAATGTACAGGGATTATTGAAGATGTATAAATATAATTAATGTAGGGTCGGGTCTGACCAGTTGCCATTTTAGAACGGTGGGGAGGGAAAAAAGAGAGAGTAGGAGGTAGGAAAGAGGAGAAGAGGAAGGAAGAGGGGTAGAAGAGGGAGAAGAGTGTAGGGTGGAGGGAGGAGAGGAGGTAGATAAGAGAAGGAGAGGAAGGTTTGGAAAGTAAAAGAAGGTAGAAGAGGGAAGAAGGTTAAAAAGGGGGGTGGTGACTGGGCAGGCCCGACTAATTGTATATAACTGTACATTGGATGAATTATTTGATAAGATTGTAAAAATAAAACTTTTTTATATAAAATGAGAAAGAGGGACTGGCCCAAGGTCACTCCGTTGGCTTTCAGGGCTAAGGCGGGACTAGAACTCACCATCTCCTGGTGATTGGCTCGAAGTCACCCAGCTTACTTTTATGCCTAAAACAGGATTAGAACTCACCATCTCCTACTGATTGGCAAGTCACCCAGTCAGTTTTCGTGCCTAAGGCGGGACTAGAACTCACCGTCTCCTGGTGATTGGCCCAAGTCACTCACTCAGTTTCCGTGCCTAAGGCGGGACTAGAACTCACCATCTCCTGGTGATTGGCTCAAGTCACTCAGTTTCTGTGCCTAAGGCAGGACTAGAACTCACCGTCTCTTGGTGATTGGCCCAAGTCACTCACTCAGTTTTTGTGCCTAAGGCGGGACTAGAACTCACCATCTCCTACTGATTGGCAAGTCACCCAGTCAGTTTTCATGCCTAAGGCGGGACTAGAACTCACCATCTCCTGGTGATTGGCCCAAGTCACTCAGTCAGTTTCCGTGCCTAAGGCAGGACTAGAACTCACCATCTCCTGGTGATTGGCTCAAATCACTCAGTTTCCGCGGGACTAGAACTCACCGTCTCCTGGTGATTGGCTCAAAGTCACCCAGTTAACCTTCAAGCCTAAGGCAGGATTAGAATTCACTGTCTCCTAGTGATTGGCAAGTCACTCAGTCAGCTGTTGTGCCTAAGGTGGAACTAGAACTCACCTACTCCTGGTTTCTAGCCTGGTGCCTTCACCACTAGACTAAACTGGCTCAAATTATACAGGGAAGAGCCACAGGCTGAGACGCGCTAAGGGCCATGGGAGAAAACTCTGCTTAATGCGAGCATGTTCACACCCATGCGCTCCCTAACCAGGATAACACAAGGCCCCCAACCCTTGTGTAACAAGCCACAGCTGCATTCACAGAGACCATCCATTCCTATGTTGGAATGGACATAGGAGTCAGGGGTCTCCAACCTTGGTCCCTTTAAGACTTGTGGACTTCAACTCCCAGAGTCCCTCAGCCAGCAAAGCTGGTTGAGGAACTCTGGGAGTTGAAGTCCACAAGTCTTAAAGGAACCAAGGTTGGAGACCCCTGTTCTAAATTCTATCCCCACCCCCCCGCCCTTAGTGGTTCCCTTAGTGGAGAACAAGGACAGTACTTCTCTGTTGTTGATTGGCTAAGCCCTTTGACAACCGATATAAAAGAGCTGCCAAACGGAAGAGAGTTTTTGTTCCTTTGCATTGCTAACTGCTGTTAGCAATGTTCAAGGTTAATAAAGTAATTTACCTGCTATCCAGAGTCCTGCCTACCCATTGAACTCGCAACACAATAGGAACCATCATTTGGAAATGAGATGGGCATCAAATACGTTTAATAAAGAAATGAACAAGGAACACCCATGTTGGCTGCACTTGTGCGGTAAAGTTTAACCAAGCCAGGTTCGGGTTAAAACTCAACATCTGCATTTACCACAAGAGGCAACGCTAAAGCTGGGTTAAGGCTCACGTCTGTTGTCCGAGCGTTTGTTCAACGTACAGCAGTGGTGGGTTTCTACCGGTTTGCCCCAGTTCAGGCGAACTGGTAGCAGCCGTGAGAAGCTCCACCCACCCGCCCGGACATCATTATGTGGTCTTTCGGGTGCACTTCAAGGTGTTGGTTACCACCTTTAAAGCGCTCCATGGCTAAGGGCCCGGGTACTTACGGGACCGCCTGCTGTTACCTTATGCCTCCCACAGACCCGTACGCTCACACAGAGAGGGTCTCCTCAGGGTGCCGTCCGCCAAGCAATGCCAGCTGGCGGCCCCCAGGGGAAGATCCTTCTCTGTAGGAGCACCTACCCTCTGGAACGAACTTCCCCCTGGTTTGCGTCAACTACCTGACCTTCGGACCTTTCGCCGTGAATTGAAAAAGTACTTGCTTATTCAAGCGGGACTGGCTTAATTCCTAATTTTTTTAAATTTTGAATTTTTTGAATTTTAATAATTTTAAATCGGGGCATTTTGTTTTATTGGGTCAAATTTGACGGTTTTAAATTTCTCGGCCATTATAGAATATGTTATTTTAATTTGTTGTTTTAAAATTGTATATTGTATTGTTTTAATCTGGCTGTACACCGCCCTGAGGGGGAGTATAAAAATCTAAATAATAAATAAATAAATTATGGACTCTCTGCGCATGCGCAGAAGGTTCTACGCATGTGTAGAAGCGCTGTGTGCGCACTCACAGTTCCAAACCGGTAGCAAAGGTAAGTGAAGCCCAGTACTGACGTACCAGTAGTTCTCGACTTACAGCAGTTCACTTAGTGACCGTTAAAGTCACAACGGCACTGAAATAAGGGAGTTAGAGCCATTTTTCACACTTAACGACCGTTGCAGCATCCCGTGTGATTTACTTTCGGATGCTTGGCAACTGATTCATATTTATGACGGTTGCAGTGTCCCGGTGGGGTCCCGCGATCCCCTTTTGTGACCTTCCGCTGAGCCGGGGAAGGCAGATTCACTGACCAACTGAATTACTAATTTAAGAAGCGCAGCGATTCGCTTAACGAGCTTTCTCCCTTCGCAACGTAAATCTGGGGCTCCATTGTGGTTGCAAATGGAGGACTACCTGCGTTACGCAACCCCGAACGTGGGGTAAGTGAAGAACCAGTGACATGTCAATGCGAGTCATGATCCAGAGATGGCAACTGGTTTTCCCACAACCGCCTGAGCCCAGCCTCCGTTTGGCCGGAGAAGAAGGGCTCGTCCCCAAACTTGTGAGAATGGCAACAAGCCAACTTGGGAGAGGACTTGAGTGTCCTGAGTCTTGGGAATGTGCGTGTGTGCGTTTGTTTGTGTGTGTCGTCCACCATTGCTTCCTCCCTCTCAATTTCCATGGCAATCAGGACCCTTTAGGTCTTGGAGTTTTACAGTGTGGGGCAGTGGAGGGTTTCAAAATTTTTTGAAACTACTGGTTCTGTGGGTGTGGCTTGGTGGGCGTGGCAGGGGAAGGTTACTGCAAAATCTCCATTCCCACCCCACTCCAGGGGAAGGTTACTGCAAAATCCCCATTTCCTCCCGATCAGCTGGGACTCGGGGGGGCAGAGAATAGATGGGGGAGGGGCCAGTCAGAATTTTTACTACCAGTTCTCCGAACTACTCAAAATTTCCGCTCCCGCTTCTCCAGAACTGGTCAGAACCTGCTGAAACCCACCTCTGGATATAACCGAGGTCTCCTCTTGAGTTTGATGTTCCTGGGAAGCATCATGCTAAATGTTGAAAACTGTCTGTGGCAGTGATGAAATCTATTTTTTTTTACTACCGGTTCTGTGGGTGTGGCTTGGTGGGCGTGGCAGGGGAAGGTTACTGCAAAATCCCCATTTCCTCCCAATCAGGCTAGAACTCGGGAGGCAGAGAATAGATGTGGGCGGGGCCAGTCAGAATTTTTATTACCGGTTCTCCAAAACGACTCAAAATTTCTGCTACCGCTTCTCCAGAACTGGTCAGAACCTGCTGAAACCCACCTCTGGTGTGGGGTCTTGCAGTGTTTGTGCGAAAGTGTGTGTGTATGTACACAAAATCCCTGGAAACAGCTTAAAGTCCTTTTTGTAAGATGTGACCATTTTCCCATCTGCCTGCTGCCCCCACCCGCGAAAACAGAAATGGTTGGGGGCCACAAATGAAAAATCCTACAATTCTGTGTTTAAGATGCCCGCCCCCACCGTTAATTTCTGATCCCTGGTTTTGTAGGAAGGAAGGAGGGAGGGAAGGGGGCCCTTAGGGATTTCCCAACAAGCTCTTGGGGAGGAGGGACCTCCCTTGTCTCAATGGGGGTCTAATTGGATTTTTAAGTATCTCTCCACACCCCACACCCCCTCATTTCTTGGAATTTGAGACATTAGAAAAAAAAGAAGGGAGGGAGGGAGGGAGGGAGAGAAAGAAAGAGAGAGAGAGAGAGAGAGAGAGAGAGAGAGAGAAGGAAGGAAGAAAAGGAGAGAGAGAGAGAAAGGGCCGGTTTAGCTCACGCTGGTAAAGCCTGTTATTAAGAACACAGTAGCCTGCAATTACTGCAGGTTCGAGCCCGGCCCAAGGTTGACTCAGCCTTCCATCCTTTATAAGGTAGGTAAAATGAGGACCCAGATTGTTGGGGGGGCAATAAGTTGACTTTGTAAAAATATACAAATAGAATGAGACTATTGCCTTATACACTGTAAGCCGCCCTGAGTCTTCGGAGAAGGGCGGGGTATAAATGTAAACAAAAACAAAAAAAATGAGTGAAAGAGAAAGGAAGGAAGGGAGAAAGAGAGAGAGAGAGAAAGAAAGAAAGAGAGAGAAAGGAAGGAAGGGAGAGAGAGAAAGAGAAAGAGAGAGAGAGAGAGGAAGAAAGAAAGGAAGGAAGGAAGGAAGGAAGACTCCAGCAGAGCTTCTTCCCTCTCTCCTCCCCATCGGGGTACCTGAACCCCAACTTTTCCCGGAGCCTCCCTCAAGTCGAGGCGTTTGGAAGTCCGACGGACTCCCAGGCCAATGGTTCCCGGCTGCGCCTGGGTGGGGTTGGAGGCAGAGGAGGCCCCGGCTGAGCTCCTGCCCCAGAGCGCCCCCTCGGGGCCCATCCCGTCCCCCACCCCCGTCCCCTCCAGGCCAGGAAGGAGGGAGGGAGGCTGGGCGGGCGAGCGAAGCATCGATCGCTGGATGGCGAGGGCTCCCTCCCTCCCTCCCGGCCGGGGCGGGGGCTGCCGTCGGGGCGTCACCTGCAGGTCGCCTATATAAGGCGCGGGAGGCGATGCCGGCGCTAAGAGCGGAGCCGGCCAGGCAAGCGAACGCGGCTCAATCAGACGCTCCGGAGGCACCAGCGCTCGGCTCGGCTCGGCTCAGCGGTCCGCGCCGTCGAAGCTTCTCTCTCTCTCTTTCTCTTTCTCTCTTTCTCATTCGCTTTCTCTTTCTCGCCCAGCCGGTTCTTGGTTTGCGCCGCCCAGGGATGTTGTGCTCCCGTCTGGCGGCCAGCGGGCTGCTGCTGTTGCTACTGGCCCTGCTGCCTCTCGCCCTCGACGGGAAGCCGGCGCCACCGCCGCCGCTGCTGCACAAGGTGAGCCGCGGTCGGCTTTTCCCTCGACGTTCTGGGCGCTGGGCGGGTTGGGCGCGCGTCCACTGATCGCGGCGTCGGGTTTGGGAAGCGGGAGGAGAGGGGAAACTACGGCTCCCATCGTCCCCGCCTTCAACCACGGGCGTCGCAGGCTGGGCCGGCCGGAGAACGCTGGAAATGGGGGTCGGGGGTCGGTTGGGAGAAACGGACGGCGGGACGCCCCCCCCCCCTTTTCCTCCTTTCCCACCCTCCCGGTCTAATCCTGCAAACTTTCCTTTTCCTCCTTTTTCCTTTTCTTCCTTTTTGTCCTTTTCCATCCTTTTCCTATTTTCCCACCCTCCCCGTCTAATCCGGCAAACTTTCCTTTTCCTCTTTTTCCTCCCTTTTCCTTCCCCTCTCCCTTTTCCTCCTTTTTCCTTTTCCTCCTTTTCCTCTTTCCTCCTTGTCCCTTGTCCTCCTTTTCCTCCTTTCCCACCCTCCCCGTCTAATCCGCGCAAACTTTTCTCCAAACTCCCCGGCGCCATCGCTTCTTCTGTTTTCTCTCCCCGCTTCCGCCGCACGACCCCCACCCACTCGCCCACCTCGGACCCCCACTCGCGATCGCGCCCTTCGGGTGGGCAAGGCAAGGCAAGGCAAGGCAGGGGCGTCCGGGGCTTGCCCTGACGGCCGTGGACGGGTTTTTGTTTTGTTTTGTTGGGCAGGCTCCGGCGGGCGGCACGACGGCGCTGCGGGGGGAGCTGACGGAGCAGCCGGAGGGGTCGTCGGGGCCCGCGGTTGGCGGCGGCGGAGGAGGAGGAGGAGGCGGCGGGCGCAGCGGCTCCAAAGCGGCCAACGCAGCCCCGGTGCCACCGAAGAGCAAAGGCGGAGCGGCGGCGGCGGCGGCTGCCTCGCGGCTGATGCGGGATTTGCGCCCCGACAGCAAGCAGTCGCGGGCCGCCTGGGGCCGGATGGTGCACCCCGAGCACCACGCAGCAGGAGGAGGCGGAGGAGGCGGCGGCTCGCGTCGTCTGAAGGGGCTGCCCAAGAAAGGGCTGGGCAAGGGCTGCTTCGGCCTCAAGATCGACCGCATCGGCTCCTACAGCGGCCTGGGCTGCTGAGCCGTCGAGGCCGGCCCGAAGGCGACACCTGGCGGCGGTGAGTGGCAAGCGCGCCTGGCCACAGGGGCAACAAAGTCCCTTGGAGGGGGGAGAAAGATTAACATGGGTTGCTACCGGTTCTGTGGGCGTGGCTTGGAGGGGGGTTAATGTGACTGGGTGGGTGGGGCCAACTTTTTTCTTTCTTTCTTTCTTTCTTTTTTTTGTACTTTTAAAAGCATTTTTTTTTTTCTACAAGCTCTTCCGGGCCCTGAAGAGGCTGTAAAAACAATGCTTTTGAAAGGTTCTGGCGATCCCAGCTGAGTTGCCTGATTGTCAGAGGCTTTTTTTCTTTTCTTTTAAAAGCTGCTTTTTTTTTTTTTTGGCCTTTAAAAGAGAAAAAAAAGCCTCTGATGATCAGGCAACTCAGCTGGGATCGCCAGAACCTTTCAAAAGCATTGTTTTTACAGCCTCTTTAGCCAAAATGGCTGTTAAAAAATGCTTTTAAAAGGTTCTGGCGATCAGGCGACTCAGCTGGGATCGTCGGAGGAGCCTTTTAAAAGCATTTTTTTCTATAAGCTCTTTGGCCGAAGAGGTTGTTTAAAAAAACGCTTTTGAAAGGCTCTGACGATCCCCGCTGAGTTGCCTGATTGTCAGAGGCTTTTTTTTCTTTTCTTTTAAAAGCATTTTTTTTTTGCCTTTAAAAGAGAAAAAAAAGCCTTTGACGATCAGGCAACTCAGTTGGGATCGTCGGAGGAGCCTTTTAAAAGCATTTTTTTACATTTTCTACAATTGTAGAAAAAATGCTTTTAAAAGGTTCTGGCGATCAGGCGACTCAGCTGGGATCGTCGGAGGAGCCTTTGAAAAGCATTTTTTTCTATAAGCTCTTTGGACGAAGAGGTTGTAAAAAAAACGCTTTTGAAAGGCTCTGACGATCCCAGCTGAGTTGCCTGATTGTCAGAGGCTTTTTTTTCTTTTCTTTTAAAAGCATTTTTTTTTTGCCTTTAAAAGAGAAAAAAAAGCCTTTGACGATCAGGCAACTCAGTTGGGATCGTCGGAGGAGCCTTTTAAAAGCATTTTTTTTTTACATTTTTCTACAATTGTAGAAAAAAATGCTTTAAAAGGCTCTGACGATCCCAGCTGAGCCGCTCGATCATCAGAGGCTTTTTTTTTTTACTTTTAAAAGCATTTTTTCTTTAAAAAAAAAACAAACACTCGGATGATTGTGCAGCTCAGCTGGGCACGGGCAGTGGGGGGAGGGCAGGGTTTTTTTGCTACCAGTTCTCCGAACCACCCACCGCCATTGCTGCCGGATCGGGTGATCCGGTCCAAATCGGGAGCATTTCACTCCGGTCCATTGGTGCTGGTGGGGGGGATGAAAGAACAGCTGAATCAAAGTCTGGGGTGTCACATTAGAAGGGTGGGTTGTTCCTTTTATACATCCGGTCCGTTTGTCGTCGGGATAGAGAAATTTAGTGGGGGGGGCTGGTGTTTGGGGGGCGGGCACTGAAAAGACTCAGGGGGGAAGCTGTTCCCAAACTGGACATTCAGACAGTGGGAGTTTCCTGCCTCTGAATCTATTTCCTGGGGTTCGGACACAATTTATTGGACGGGTTCATCCTCGAACTTAACGACCACAATGGTGCCCCAAATCTCCGTGGCTAAGCAAGACGGTTATTGACTTTGGATCCATTTCTCGACCTTGCTTGCCACCGTTGTTAAGAGGAATTGCCGCGCTTGTGGAGTTAGTAACGCGGTTCTGCCTTTCCCGTTGTACGTCAGAAGGTTGCAAAAGGGGGAGGGAATCACAGGACCCAGGACGCAGTAACCGTCATAAATACAAGTTGCTTCCCAAACATCCACCTTTTGATCACAAGAATGCTGCCATTGTAGTAAGCGTGCAAAAAACGGCCGCAAGTCACTTTTTTCCGGTGCTTTTCTAACTTAAAACGGTCACTTAATTGAACTGTTGTAGGTCGAGGACAACCTGTGTTTGCTATTTATTAATTAAATGTATTAGCTGCCCATCTTATTTTGAAAGGACGTTTGTGGGACTATGGGAGTGTAAAAGAAGGAAGTCGCCAAGGTTGGGCCAACCATAAAGCGAGGGAAGAAATGCAAGCTAAGTATGTTGGAAAGCAGCTGTTAATTGACCTGGGTTAAGTGTGTTGTGTGAATAGAAACCGGGGATGTTTAATTCCATCCATGATGGTCTATTATCCTGCTTTTCTTGTAGGTGGTAGGGTTGCAACAGGGGGACCTTGGTGTGTATCCAATCATCTGTAGTTTTCGAGTGAAGAGTTGTTTTCCCGTAAACGAGGGTGCAAATTCTTAAAACCCACTGGGAATGCTGGGAGTTCAAGTTGTGGAAGATTTCTCTACCGTGCCAATTTTAATTTTAAGGGTGGACTTCGACTCCCAGAATTCCCTAGCCAGCAGAGCTCACTTTTGCGATCTGTTGACAGTCGAAGTCAACGTAATATAACAACTGAAGTGAGTCACGTAACAAATGCAGCAAGTATGGGGCAAAATCTCGCTTAGCAACAGAAATTTTGGGCTCAGTTGTGGCCGTAAGTTGAGGACCACCAGTATTAATAGAGACCGGTCCTGCTTCTTGCACTTCTGCAGCTGGCTGAGTGGCAGCTTCAGAGACTCACAACCGATTCGTCTCTGTCTTGGTTGTGTAACAGAATTGTGAGCCAGTGTGTGATTTTGCCGCAGGCTGTTTTCCTTCCCATTCTTCAGTCGCCGAACGACGCAGCGAAATCCGCCTGTGATCGTCCTACCAAATTTTTATTCCTTTGTTAAATTTATGCGCCGCCCATCGCTGTCCGCTTGCAACCCTCATTAAAAACAAAGGGGCAAAACATTAAATACTAAAATCAACAGAGATTATTAAATAAGTTTTTTTTTTAAAAAAAATAAACAACCCCAATTTTAAGATAGAACACAGATTTTTCTTCAAAGTTGTTCGGGACTCCTGCATCGGGCACGGCCAAGTACCAAAGTTATCTTGCAACCCGTTCAATTTCGGTAGGCAACAGCGCAGCCAATTTTGCACCGAAATTCTGATTCCCCGAAGATCCTTTTTAAACGAAGGCTGATAAAATGTCTCTAGGGTTTGGAAGACTCGAAGGGCTTCCTGCCCTAGGGAAGAGGTAGAATTTGAGATCTCAGATACTTTCTGAGCAGTTTCGGATCCCGAAGTGTACAAAAGGGTAGTGCATTTTTTTTTCACCCTTAAAAAACAACTTTCGGATTTGGCAGCCACCTGTTTCTGGCTAAATGAGGCACCGGGCATAATTATAGCCGGTTTCGTTAGCTTTCTAACCAGCCGGCTGGAAAAAGTGTATTTGTCCATTTAAAATAAAATAGGTATAAATATATTCTTGCACATCTGTTGCATAGCAGGAATAGTTCCAGCCCCCAACTCGGTGCGAAAAAAACTAAACAAAGAAGATGGATCGCCGACATACAAAACATCTTATTGGTCGCATTTATTTTATTAATTGTTTTATTTTAAGCGTTTGCATGCCAGCCTTCCTGCCTAGGTGCTCCCATCATCCTCAGATAACGCCGTTGTGCCTGATGGGAATTGTGATCTAGAATTTCGAGCAGATCTGGAACTCCTGCAGTAGGTTCAACAACCTCCAGGAAAATTCCTACTGGGCAGTTTTGAATGCAGGTGGTTCTCGCCTTACAACCACCCCTGAGCCCCAAATTCCTGTTGCTAAGCAAGACATTTGTTAAGTGAGTTTTGTCCCATTTTGCCACTCACTGCAGCGGTTCAGTTAGCGACAGGGTTGTTAAGTGAATCTGGCTTCCCCATTGGCTTGGCTTGGCCGAAGGTGGCAAAAGGGGGTCGCGTGACCCCGGGACATGGCAACCGTCATAAATATGAGTCCTGAATTTTGATCACTGCAATGGTCTTAAGTGTGGAAAAATGGTCGTAAGTCCCAAACTCGTCGTAACTTTGGTCACTAAATGAACTGTTGTCACTTGAGAACCGATACACCTCTTAAGGAATCGTCTCCAAGTGGTGTTTTTTTTTCCATGACTCGGCGACAAAGTTAATTTCTTTTAAGCTTCCAAATTGCCACCTTTTATTTTTATTTATTTATTTATTTGCTGTTTCTTATAGCCATGCCAAAGCCCTGCAGAAGGTCTGGACAGGTGTTTCTCTAATGCTCCCCAGGGAGATTCTTCTGTTGTTGCTTTTTTTTTTGTAGGTCTTAATTAAGTCTTTATTAAAAGGCTGCCGAATTATTAATACCGGGTTGGCAGCTTCGTTTCGCCTTCTCTTTAGCCGCAGATCTCGTTTGGGCAAAATCCCCGGCAAAGCAGAATACGGGACTTAAAAAGGTGGTGGGATGAAATATTGAGCAATACAACTGGAAGGAAGATTAGCGTAAATCTGTATTTCTCAACTTTGGCAGCTTGAAGACGGGTGGACTTCAACTCCCAGAATTCCCCAGCCAGCTATAGAATTCCCCAGCCGTCAAGCTGCTAAGGTTGAAAAAAATATCCTGGCACAGGCTGTTAGCATCCTACAGTTAGTTCTCGACTTAACGACCACAATTGAGCCCGACGCTTCCGTTGTTAAGTGAGACACTTCTCCAGTGAATTTTCTCCCGTTTAATGACCTTTCTTGCCACAGTTGTTAAGCGAATCACTGCCGGTGTTAAACTAGTTACATGGTCATTAAGTGAATCTGGCTGCCCCATTGACTTGGCTTGTCAGAACGTCGCAAAAGGGGATCACGTGACCTGCATCGGTCAATAAGTACGAGTTGGCTGCTGAGCAGCTGAAGTTGGATCACAGGGGATGCCACAGTGTGGGGAAAAACCTGTAGCAAGTCACTTTTTTCAGGGCCGTCGTAAACTTCGAGCGGTCACTAAATGAACTGCCGTAAATCGAGGACTGTGTGCTTTCAGGTTGGCAGCAGGGAAGATCCGGTTACTTTGGAGAATGATCCCAGAGCAAATTTAGGAGGCGAGCACCCTAAATTTAGGGCCTCTCACCAACCAGACGGTTGCCGGGAACACATTGTTTTGCCTAGCAACGGCTTGTGCACAAAAAAAGCTGCTTTTGTCCCTACGGAAGGCCCTTGTGTGTGAATTGGACGTCGTTGTTGTTGTTATTGCTGTTGTTGTTGTTGTTGTTTCCTGTGTTGGTGGAACTTTTTGAAAAGAGAGGAGATGGCATTCGCGATTCCTCTTTGAAGTGTATTTTTTAAAAAAAAAAAAAAATTGAAGATCTTTGGAAAAATTAGCCATGCTTAATGCGCCGAGAGTCGCTGCTGCGGTGGCTTTTCGGCAATGTAATTGTGTACTGTTACACAATGTAAGCCGCCCTGAGTCTTCGGAGAAGGGCGGGATATAAATTCAAATAAATAAATAAATAAATAAATAAATAAATAAATGCTCAGAAGCATTATGGAACCTGCCTCCTCAAGGAATAATCCAGAGGTCTTCAAATTTGGCAGCTTTAAGACTTGTGGATTTCAGCTATGCTGGCTGCAGAATTTTGGGAGTTGAAGTCCACAAGTCTTAAAGCTGCAGAGTTTTGAGGACCCCTGGGTTAATCAGGGTCTCTCAGACCCTCATTTTTGTGCCCTGGTGGCCCCTTGCTTTCTCACTCCCTTAAAAACGAATTAACCCCAACTTCGGAAGTCGTGGGTGCTTCAACACACTGGAGGTTTTTGCTAGATTTACGTCTCCTCCTTCCATGGTTAGCAAAGGCTTATAGAGAAAGTTATATAACCTAATGTTAGGGGAGACATTAGTATTGAGGGGCTGCCCCAAAAGAAGAGGGAAAGGGGTTTTAGCCTGTTCTCCAAAGCACCTGAAGACAGGACAAGGGGCAACGGATGGAAGCTCATCAAGGAGCGAGCCACTTAAAGAAATAAGGAGAAATTTCCTGACTGTGGGAACAATTAACCAGGGGGAACTGCTCCATCGCTTTAAGAAGAGATTGGAGAGCCAATGGTCTGGAATGGATATTAGGGTCTCCTCCTTGAACAAGGGCCTCTGGTGGCTCAGCAGACTAAGCAGTCTGTTATTAACACAGCTGCCTGCAATTACTGCAGGTTCAAGCCCCACCAGGCCCAAGGTTGACTCAGCCTTCCATCCTTTATAAGGTAGGTAAAATGAGGACCCAGATTGTTGGGGGGGCAATAAGTTGACTTTGCATATATATAATATACAAATGGATGAAGACTATTGCTTAACACTGTGTAAGCCGCCCTGAGTCTTCGGAGACGTGCGGGATATAAATTTTTTTTAAAAAAGAGAGGGGGGGGGTTGGACTAGAAGACCTCCCAAGGCAAGAGGTCCCCAACCTTAACAACTTTTAAGACTTGTGGACTTCAGCTCCCAGAATTCCCCAGCTAGCCATGAATTCTGGGAATTGAAGTCCACAAGTCTAAAAGCTGCTAAATTTGGAGACCCCTGCTCCAAGGTCTCTTCTAACTCTTGTTGCCCTGTTAATGATAGGGATGTGGGGATGAAAGTCAATTAAAGGTTCTTTTAGCGGCTTGCAATATCTGAGAATAAGAATAAGACTCGATGGGGAAGGTTCAGCTGTAGAGAGGGTTGGGCTAGAAGACCTCTAAGGTCCCTTCCAGCTTCTGTTCTGATTGATTAAACTTTCCTCCACAGAATGCAATTCTCGGGGTGCGCATCTCCTAACGCCTGAAGTCTAATAAGTTGTTGAAAGTAGTATGAACATTTCACAAATAGTCCTCGTCTTACAATAATTTATTTAATGACCGTTTGAAGTTACAGCGCCGCTGAGAAAAAGTGACTGATGGCCGCGTTTCACACTTAACGACCGTTGCAGCCTTCCCCATGGTCATGTGATCAAAATTCAGACGCTTGGCAACGGATTCATATTTATGACGGTTGAAGCGTCGCCGGGGTGTGTGTGTCACGTGATCCCCTTTTGTGACTTTCTCACAAGCAAAATCCATGGGGAAACCAGATTCACTTAAACAACCGTGTTACTAACGTATCTACTGCAGTGATTCACTTAACAACGGTGGCAAGAAAGGTCGTAAAATGGGGCTTTAAAAAATGTCTCGTTTAACAGCAGCTACATTTTGGTCTCAGTTGTGGTCATAAATTGAGGACTACCTGCACTGAGAGGGCGTAATCTTGATGGACTACACACAATGGATTATTTGTTCCTGGCCAACTATATTGGCCAGGAACCAATTCAGCTTTAAGCCAGGGGTCTCCAATCTTGTCAACTTTAAGACTTGTGGACTTCAACTCCCAGAGTTCCTCAGCCAGCAAAGCTTTGCTGTGGACTTCAACTTTAAGACTTGTGGACTTCAACTCCCAGAATTCCTTCTGGGAGTTGAAGTCCACAAGTCTTAAAAGTTGACAAGGTTGGAGATGAGCTATTCAGACTGCTAGAGATAGCCCTCCACTTACAACAGTTTGTTTAGTGACTCAGCAAGCTTTTGGAATTCTGGGAGTTCAAGTCCACAAGTCTTGAAAGTTGCCGAAGTTGGAGACCCCTGTTCTAGTCCAACCCCTGCTCAAGCAATAGTCCTCAACTTGTGACCACACCTGGGGCCAGATTCTCCTTCCCTAAGCAAGGCGGTTGTCCAATGCGCACTGCCTCATTTTACAACTTTTTTTTTGCCAAGCTTTTTAAGCGAATCACTGCAGTTGTTAAGGGAAACATGCAGTCATTAATCCAGCTTCCCCCCCCCCCCCCATTGGCTTCGCTTGCCGGAAGCCAGCTGGGAAGGTCGCAAATGGCGATCAGGGGACTCTGGGTGCCGCAGCCGTCATAAAATGGCAAGTGGTAAGAAAGGTCGTAAAATGAGTCAAAACTCAATTAAGAAATGTCTGGACAACATAAATGTTGGGCTCAATCGTAGTCGTAAGTCGAGGACTACCTATATAGCAGCATTTGAGACCTGGAAAGTACAGATAGTCCTCGAGTTATGACCCTGATGGAGCCTGAAATTCAACTTGCTAAGCAAAACATTTGTTAGGTGAGTTTTCGCCCCATTTTACGACCGTACTTGCCACGGTCGTTAAGTGAATCCCTGCAATTGTTAAGTTAATAACACGGCTGTTAAGTGAATCTGGCTTCCCCACGGACTTGGCTTTGTCAGAAGGTCGCCAAAGGGGGATCACGTGAACCTGGGACACTGCGACCGTCATAAATCTGAGTCGGCTGCCAAGTGTCCAAATTCTGATCACATGATCCTGGGGATGCTACAGAGGTTGCAACCACGAAACACGGTTCTAAGCCACATTTTTCTGTGCGGTTGTAACTTCGAACGGTCACTAAACAAACTGTTGTAAGTGGAGGGCTATCTCTAGCAGTCTGAATAGCTCATCTCCAACCTTGTCAACTTTTAAGACTTGTGGACTTCAACTCCCAGAAGGAATTCTGGGAGTTGAAGTCCACAAGCCTTAAAGTTGAAGTCCACAGCAAAGTTTTGCTGGCTGAGGAATTCTGGGAGTTGAAGTCCACAAGTCTTAAAAGCTACCAAGGTTGGTGACCCACTGGACTAGATGACCCCTTAAGGTCCTTTCCAACTCTGTTGCAGGCAGTCCTCGACTTACAACAGTTCGTTTAATGACCGTTCAAAGTTACAACGGCCCTGAAAAAAAGTGACGTATGACCGTTTTCACACTTACGACCGTTGCAGCAGCCCCACGGTCACACGATCAAATTTCAGAGGTGCTCGGCAACTGATTCGTATTTGCGACGGTTGCAGCCTCCTGGGGTCACATAGGTCCCCCTTTTGCGACCTTCGGACTAGCAAAATCCGTGGGGAAGCCCGGTTCACTTAACAGCCGTGTCGCTAACTTAACCGCTGCGGTGATTTCCTTAACAACTGCGGCAAGGAAGGTCATAAAATGGGATAAAGTTCACTTAACTAATGTCTCGCTTAGCAACAGAAATTTGGGGCTCAGTTGTGGTTGTCAGCCGAGGACTACCTGTATTCTCTTTTTCTGTAAAGAGGTGGTGGACAATTGCTTGGGATGTCAATCAATCAGAATAGAGCTGGGAGGGGTCTTGGAGGTCATTTAGTCCATCCCTCTGCTCAAGCAGGAGACCCTGTCCCATTTCAGAATCAGAATAGAGCTGGGAGGGACTTTTGAGGTCATCTAGCCCAGCCCTCCGTTCAAGCAGGAGACCCTCTACCATTCCAGACAAGTGGCTGCCCAGTCTCTTCTTTAAAACCTCCGGTGATGGGGCAAACACAACTTCTGGTGGCAAGCTGTTCCACTGGTTAATGGTCTTCCGCGTTACGATGCTTCTCCTCAATTCCAGGTTGCTTCTCCCCTTGTCAGAATCCTCTGATGATTCTTTTGATGCTTTTCTTCCAGGTCTTTGAAGGGACACACCCCACCCCATCCGCGGACATTTCTGGACATCCCCTGCAGTCACCCAGGGCCCCACTGGCGGGACCCGAAGGGCCACACAGCCTGTTTCCGGTTGGTACGAGGACCTGACGCCAAAACAACTATTTTAAGTGGGAGGGATCCGGGTAGGGTTGGATTGAGTTTTGCACCCCCAAATCATCTTATCTTACCCAATATATACATAGACGCCATTTATATAGACACCAACACACCCACACAAAAACACAACCAACACACCCGCACAACTTCTTCCCCCATGACAAAGGACCGTTTCTTGGAGACTGAGAAAAACCAGCTGTGTTATGCCCTCCCGATCGCTGTTTGTACATTCGTGTCACGCATAAATGTATTTAAGTTGTAAAAGCTATTTATATATTGTTTATAAAGAGATATTTATAAGAAAACAAAATTTTATTTATGTAAACGAAATGAAAAGGGGCCGAGCATTGTAACTTCTTCTTTTTATTTCCCCTCTCATCCTGAATAGCTGGAAGAAAACAAAACAACACAAAAAAAAACCCCCCACAAAATTCTTCATGTATGATGGGTAACCTTGTCTTTGTTTGGAATCCGATGCAAATCTTTCTTTTTCTGAAATTGAAATTGTGGGTTTTGGGACAAAGGCTTTAGATAACCGCGGATAAGAGTAAATGAATTTGTAAAAAAAAAAAAAGATGAAGATGCACGCTATGGTTTAAAAGGACCCGCTGTTCCGCTTGTCGTTTTTAACAAAAATTACAACCAGTTTTCAAAAAGTCCCGCACAAATAAAATCACTAGACTGGAGGTCTTTTTGCCTTTTATTGTTCACACGACGTTACTGCTAAGTTTGAAGTCCGTCTTGTCTTTGCAGCAATTTCTCCGCGACAGCCGATGAATATTTTCCTCTTCTTCGACGGTTGAATCTAAATCTCAAACTAAATAGGAGGAGTCTTCGGTTTACGACCATAATTGTGCCCAAAAATTCTGTTGCTAAGTTGGGAGATTTGTTAAGTAAATTTTACCCCATTTTGTCCCAAAGGTGGTTTTTTTAGGAGGCAGCTGGACTTTTCAGCTCAGAGCTGAAGAAGCTTCTTGGATGAGAAGCAAAAGATCTTCAAAGAAAAAAACAAATTCCAATTGCCACTTGAAAAAAGCACCTTTGGGACAACCATGAATTGGATCAGGGGTCTCCAACCTTGGTCCCTTTAAGACTTGTGGACTTCAACTCCCAGAGTTCCTCAGCCAGCTTTGCTGGCTGAGGGACTCTGGGAGTTGAAGTCCACAAGTCTTAAAGGGACCAAGGTTGGAGACCCCTGAACTGGATGACTGAGAATCTCCAGAGACGTTTTACAACTTTTCTTGCCACGGTTGTTAAGTGAATCATTGCAGTTCTTTTAAGTGAGTAACGTGGGCGGTAAGTGAATCTGGCTGCCCCATCGACTCCGCTTGTCAGAAAGTCACAAAAAGGGATCACGTGACACACAACCCCCCCCCCCCCAAGTACGCTGCGGCCATCATACATATTAAGTCAGTTGCCAAGCGCCTGGATTTTGATCACGTTACCAGGGGGATGCGCCAAAGGGTTGCAAGTGTGGAGAACGGTCGTAAGTCACTTTTTCCAGGGCCGTTGTAACTTTGAACGGCCACTAAATGAACGGTTGTTAAGTTGAGGACTACCTGTATCTTCACAGCGGGGTATCCCAACTTGGCAACTTGGAAGCGGTGTGAAGTTTGCTCCGTTTATATACAGTACATTTCCCTGCCAGCCTTGATGGGGGTGTGGTTTCCTAGTTCCTGGATCAGAGTATTGTTTTCCCCTGATTGTTTGTCTGGTGATAATCCCCGCTTATCTGGGTGTTGGTTGCGGGAGAGGATGTGTTCTGGTTTTTTCCCCCCCGTTTGCTTAATTATTTTTTTTCATTGTCCTTTCAACGATGTATAAATGTGGTTTATCTCTTATGTGTCTACCACACCCCAACCAACGCTGGCAGAGCAAGCTACTGTATATTCACAGTAGGGAGCAAATACGAGAACGTATGATGTTATCTAGTTGGATGATGAAACATCGGTAAGAAAACAACCAGGTTCAGACGACACCAAAGATCCCATAGTTGTCATCCTCCTCCTCTTCTCTACACACGCCACTCCCCTTCTAGCACTGATGATGTTACCTAGCTGGGTCATGAAACATCTGCAAGAAAATAATCAAGCTCGGAGAACACCAAGGACCCCAGTCGTCCTCCTCCTCCTCCATAGACCCCACTCCCTCCTGGCACTGATGATGTTAGCTAATTGGGTTGTGAAATGTCTGCAAGACAACCGAGCTCAGAGAGCATCCAGGACCACCACCACTTCTTCTTCTTTTCTTCTTCTCCTCCTCTTCTTCTTCTTCTTCTCCTCCTCCTTCCCCTTTTCATCTTCTCCTTCCCTGTCCCCTTTCTCCTCCTCCTCCTCCTTCCCCGTCCCCTTCTTCATCTTCTTCTTCTTCTCCTCCTCCTTCCCCTTCCCTGTCCCTTTTCTCTTTCTCCTCCTCCTCCTCCTTTGCAGGGTTGGTTGGGGCCACTAAGTCACATATTAGGGCCCTTCCTAGTGCAACTCTGGAATGGACAAGTAGAGTTCGTATACAGATGTAGCAGAAGCATTCACACCGCTCGTTCGTGCTTTTGTTATTGTTAGTTGCGAAGTCATGTCCGACCCATCGCGACCCCATGGACAACATTCCTCCAGGCCTTCCTGTCCTCTACCATCCTCTGGAGTCCATTTAAGCTCATGCCTACTGCTTCAGTGACTCCATCCAGCCACCTTGTTCGTGCTAATCCTGGTTTATTTGGCTTTTGTGACTGCCAGTGTACTTAGGAGGTGTGCATTCCCACAACACACTTCACCGGAAGGGATTAAAAACCAGGAGGCTGATGTTACCTAGTTGGATCATGAAACAAGAAAACGACCAAGCTCAGGGCACCAAGGACCCCCTAAGCCAGTTTTCTTATTATCCGTCTGTCCATCCAGTTTATAGTCCACCTCTCATTCAGCTGGCTGCTTGCAATTAAAACAGAATTTAAAAAAAAAAAAAACCAGACACCAAAAATGACATAAAAAACAGCCGAGAAGGCTTACAAACAAGCCATGACACAGGTTCACCCATGCTATCAGATCCTTCTCAGGCTTGATGGCAAAAGCAGGTTTTTGCCAGGAGGGTTGGGAAAAGTCTAATTTTTGGGGGGGTCGGGGGGGAGGAGGATGTTTCAGAGCAGGGGTCTCCAACCTTGGCCACTTTAAGACTTGTGGACTTCAATGCCCAGAATTCCTCAACCAGCTTTGCTTACTCTCTTGTAATCCCTTCCTCTGCAATCTCTCCAGTTTGGCAGGTAAGAGAAACAGACACGTCTGCCTGAGGAATTCTGGGCGTTGAAGTCCACAAGTCTTAAAAGTTGTCAAGGTTGGAGACCCCTGGTCCAGAGGGAAGGTGCCACGGCATAAAAGGCTGTGTCCTAGACATTTGACACAGATGGGATCCAGGCCATGCCTCCCTTGCCAGATTTTAACACAATGGGGAGACACAACCAGGGATGGATGAGTACATTTTCTTATGCAAACTAACTCAGAAAACAGGTTAATTCTCATTCCCAAGTATTTGTAAGCCGCCCCCAGAATTGCCGAGAGTGGGCGGCCAAATAAATGTTCTACAAGAATAAAATTCAGGAGCCAGGTGAAGTTTGGTATAAACCAGAGGCGTCTGTCCCACCTTGGCAACTTTTAAGACTAGTGGACTTTCAACACCCAGAATTCTCCAGCCAGCATGAAGTGTTTAACTCATAGAATCATCTATTGCAATGTCCTTCCTGTTGAAGACTACTTCAGCTTCAATGAATTCAATTAATTAATTCAATGAGTTAAACCTGTGTTTAACTCATAGAATCATCCATTGCAATGTCCTTCCTGTTGAAGACTACTTCAGCTTCAATCACAACACAAGAGCAAACAATAGATTTAAACTCAATGTTAACCGCTTCAATCTTGATTGCAGAAAATATGAATTCTGTAACAGAATTATTAGTGCTTGGAACACACTACCTGACTCTGTGGTCTCTTCTCAAAATCTCCAAAGCTTTAACCAAAAACTGTCTACTATTGACCTCACCCCATTCCTAAGAGGACTATAAGGGGCGTGCATAAGAGCACAAGCGTGCCTACCATTCCTGTCCTATCGTTTTCCTTTCATTATATCCAATTAATATAGTTATTACATACTTATGCTCATTTATATGCTTATATATTATAGTTATTTTCATGCTTATGCTTATATATACTGTTGTGACAAAATAAATAAAATTAAAAATTAAAAAGAAGTCCACAGGCCGTAAACTTGCCAAGGTTGGCAGAATCTCTCCCTCTTTCTTCTCCCTGGCAGAGGATGCCCAGGGCTTCATCCGGTACCCACTGGGTTCAGACCCAGCCTTTCTTTGGCTCCTGGGATCTCTTGCGCACTCACCCGTCACCCTGAAAGCGGAGCGAAGGAACAGGTGCTTCAAATATTGCAACAGGGATGCAACCAGTCGCCGACAGCCAGGCCTCCCAAGATGGGAAGGAGCAAACCAATGTTTGGGCCGAGCACCAGAGAATAATTAAAGACACAATTGGTTCCCAGCGCCGGATAGCAAATATTGCAATGGAACAGATTAATTGGAGGATAATGTCCCTTTTCTTAGCTTTATGGGAAATTACCTGCAGCCTAAAGCGGTTTTTGTGATCCTGGAGGAGACGTTTTAACTATTTCAGAATAGCAAGAGTTGGAAAGGGACCTTGGAGGTCTTCTAGTCCAACCCCCTGCTCAGGCAGGAGACCCTGTACCATTTCAGACAAATTTCTTCTTAAAAACCTCCAGTGTTGGGACGATTCACAACTTCTAGAGGCACTGATTTACCGCAATTGTTCCGTCAGGAAATTCCTCCTTAGTTCTAGGTTGCTTCTCCATGACGAGATTCCCATCCATTTGCTTGTCTTGTCTTGATGCTTTGGAGAATAGTTTGACACCCCCCCCCTTCTTTGTGGCAGCCCCTCAAATACTGGAAGCTGCTATCATGTCTCCCCTAGTCCTTTCCCCTAAACTAGACATACCCAATTCCTGCAACCGTTCTTCGTATGTTTTAGCCTCCAGTCCCCTGATCCTCTTGGTTGCTCTTCCCTGCACTCTTTCAAGAGTCTCAACATCTTTTTTTACATCGTGGCGACCAAAGTTGGATGCAGGATTCCTGGAATCACAAGCAAGGAGACTTTCTCTCTCTCTTCCCCTCTCTCTGATCATTCAACACAGGAGCAGCATGTGGACTTGTGGGCTTCAACTCCCACAATTCTGCTGGCTGGGGAAGTAACCTCACTTTTAACCAAGGTGTGAAATTGCAAGGAATAATAACGAGGCACCCAGGTTAGCTGCCATCTCTGTAATCCGAGTCCTTCTGCCCTTCAGTCTCTTTATCAGCGGCTTCCTTAGGTGACCTGCGGATTAAAATTAATTAATCCTCAGGGATTTTCTCCTCACCAGGTTTTACACGGCTCCCTATTTTTTCGTGCAATTCAGGGGAGACTTTTTTTTTTCTTTCAAGCTAAAAGTTTCCCCCCCCGAAATCTTTTCTCATACTGAAGATGTTCAGTCCGCCTTTCGTTCCAGCGTTTTTCAAAAGGGGCAACTTTTAAAAGACGTTAAGAGACTTCAATTCCCAGAATTCCCCAGCCAGGGTTAGAAGCCCACGCGTTTTAAAAAGTGGATAGTGAATTCTGGGAGTTGAAGTCCACAAGTCTTAAAGTGGCCAAGGTTGGAGACCCCTGCTCTAAGCTACAGGCCGAGACAGCTCAGGTTATCAGAGTAGCAGTAGCCTCAGCAACCTGGTTTGACCTGTTTTCTGGTCTGTGTCCCCTTATGGGGTGTGTGGGTGTGGGTGTGTAGGTGCCAACCATTTTTGCTACTCCAAACAAGCTCTTGTGCCCAATCAGCATTCTTGGGGGATTGAAAACGACTCTCATATGTTGGTGCTGTGCATTCCAGCTGCTTCATTTCCCGTTTTTACTATTGTACAGGAAGCCCTCGACTTACGACCACAACTGAGCCCAAACTGCTAAGGGAGACATTTGTGAAGTGAGTGTTTGCCCCGTTTATACGGCCTTTCTTGCCACCGTGGCCAAGTCAATTGCTGCAGTTTGTTAAGTCACACGGTTCTTAAGTCGATCCGCCTTCCCCGTTGATTTTGCTTGTCGGGAGGGTTCGCAAAAGGGGATGGTGTGAGTGACACCCTCCCACACACACACACGACACGTCAGAAATCGAGGACTGAGCAAGCGAAGTCGTAAATCGTGAAAGTCAAAACACTGTGGTTTACCCGATTTTATGGCCTCTTTTGCAGTGGTCATTAAGCAAACGCAACACTTACGCAGACCCATCGGTTGCTAGGGACTGGTTTTTGCCAGGAAACGGAAGTAAACACCAGTTTTGGACAAAATAATTAACAGTCATATTACAGCAGGATGTTGCAAACAGTTGTAAAGGCAGGCCGGTTGCTGTGTGCCCCAAGTGCTACGCGACCGGTCGTAAATTGAGGACTACCTATCCAAAAGACAGCCAGTTTGGGGAACCCTGGCTTATAATGGGGGGGGGGGGAGATCTCGGCCTGTCCCGCGAAAACCCAGGAAGACGAGAGAACAATCTCAACTGAGCTGGGGCGCCCACCATTCTGCCGCCCACCCCCACCCCAACGCGCAACTTCAGATGTGACAAAACTGACCCACGAGAGCTCACCCTGTGAAATCCAGGACTGACTTTCTTTTGTTTTTTTTTAATAGAAAACAATCCTAATCAAGTCACCTTGCGTGAGTCTGTAACAGATATCAAATTAAAAAAAAAAAAATTTAAAAAAAGTTGAAATGTCCAAACCGTCTTTAAGAAATGTACAAAAGAGACAACCGGAAAGGAATTCAAGTTCCGAACCTCCAAATGAAAGGTTTGTTTGCCCAAATTAAGGATTCAGGATCAGCAAAGGATGGGGGAAGGGGGTGGGGAAGAGGACCTCTTGGTTGGATCCCCCACCCATCCCAGGTGCCCCCCCCCCGGGCCATCTTCAAGGAGCTGCAGCAGGGAGCAGATGGGTAGCACAGGACACGGGTGGAGAGACAGGGGGGGAAAGGGATACTCATTATTCCTCGGGGACCCCTGCCTTTGGGGGTCCAAGGTACAGAAGTGGGGCCGGAAAGGTGGTTGAAATAGCAGCTGTTTCGCCCCTCCTCCCCACCTCGGCGTCAAGGAAGGGACCCAAGCTGTCACAGGTAGGAGCGCCTGGGCTTCAAAGCGGAGCCAGGTTAAGATGGTGAGTAAACATGCCCGGCGCCCGCCGGCATG
Source organism: Ahaetulla prasina (assembly GCF_028640845.1). Lineage (NCBI taxonomy): Eukaryota > Metazoa > Chordata > Lepidosauria > Squamata > Colubridae > Ahaetulla > Ahaetulla prasina. The sequence goes on from NC_080544.1 coordinate 110,388,550, forward strand.
AGGTAGAGCAGGGGTTCCCAATCCCCCGAGGGCTGTGGACCAGTACCGGGCCGCGGAAGTGGCAAACAAGCAAACTCCATTTGGGCGAGCAGCGCACATACATGCAGCTCCATTCGGGCGGAGCGGCGGGTTGGCGGGCGTACCGTTTCGCTCAAAGGGAGCTGCGTGTCCGCTCGTTCGCCGCTCACGCGAAACCGTCCCTTCTTCCCCCCCCACACACCTCCCCCCCCCCCCGGCCGGTCGGCAAAGCCAGAAAGTTTGGGGACCGCTGAGGTAGAGTTGACTTCAAAGATCAAGGCCCAAGAGACGAAGGAGGAGCAGCAAAAGTAGGGGTGTCACGTTCCCTCGGGAAAAATCCAATCCTCCCCCCCCTCTCCTCACCCCGCCTTTGCCACCCGGGGAAGTGTACCGCTGCTGCCAAGGAACACAACCCCCTGGTGGGAACCTCCTTCTTCAGCGCCTGACCCCACCCCTCCCAATAAAGGGGAACCCCCCCCCCAAAGTCCTTATGCACAGCTTCTGCGGGAGAACGTTGGCAGCGTCCACTGGTTCAGAGGCTGGTGGGGAAAAGGGGGGCAGATAGAGGCCCAGAGCCCTCCCTCCAGAGTCACTGAGGGATCCCCGAGCAGCCTCCCCTCCCCTGCAGCAGCTCCGGCCACTAGTGGCGACTGGAGGCCAACCCTTTGACCTTGGAGATCTTCTTGGTAGGTTGCCTCTGCTCTGGGTGAGGACATTCCCGCTCGACCAGCTGCTGGTCCATCTCCTGGGCGGAAGAGGAGGACGAGGCGGTGGCCTTCAAGGTCTTCTTGATGTTCAGGACCTGGAAGGAAAGGAAAGGAAAGGCAGGGAAGCAGGGGGAGCAATCTACGTTTCTCTTGAGACTGGGCACACCGCCAGGCCCCTCCGTCTTCTTCGAGCCGAAAGACGGCACCCTTCGGCTTTGGCCACTCAGGATGGGACTCCTCGCTTTCAGACCTCAGCTGACCCCCGATTCTCTGCAGGTAGTCCTCGACTTATGGCCAGTCTCTTAGCGACTGTTCGAAGTTACAGGTAGTCCTCAACTTATGGCCAGTCTCTTAACGGCTGTTCAAAGTTACAAGTAGTTCTCGACTTATGGTGTGTCTCTTAGCGACTGTTCGAATTTACAGGTAGTCCTTGACTTATGGTGTGTCTCTTAGTGACTGTTTGAAGTTACAGGTAGTCCTCGACTTATGGCCAGTCTCTTAGCGACTGTTTGAAGTTACAGGTAGTTCTCGACTTATGGTGTGTCTCTTAGCGACTGTTCGAATTTACAGGTAGTCCTTGAATTATGGCCAGTTTTTTACTGACAGTTCAAAGTTACAGGTAGTTCTCGACTTATGGCCAGTCACTTAGCGACTGTTTGAAGTTACAGGTAATCCTCGACTTATGGCCAGTCACTTAGCGACTGTTCAAAGTTACAGGTAGTCCTCGACTTATGGCCAGTTTCTTAGCGACTGTTCGAAGTTATAGATAGTCCTTGACTTATGGCCAGTCTCTTAGCGACTGTTCGAATTTACAGGTAGTCCTCGACTTACGGCCAGTTTCTTATTGACAGTTCGAAGTTACAGGTAGTCCTCAACTTATGGCTGCAATTGAGCCCCACCCACCCAAATTTCTCTTGCTAAGCGAGACAGCTGGTCGAGCGACTTCCGCCCCATTTTACACCCCTTCCTGCCCCAGTGGCTACGTGAATCGCTCTAGCTGTTAAGTGAGTCACCCACTTTGCTTGTCAGAAGGTCGTAAAAGGGGATCATCACGTGACCCTCCCTCCCCCAACCCACCCCGGGGACTCTGCAACCGTCATAAATAGAAGCCAGTTTCCAAGCATTCGAATTCTGATGACATGACCACAGGGGTGCGGCCAACGGTTGTACGTGTAAAAAAAAAAAAAAAAGGTCGTCACTTTTTTCAGTGCTGTTCGTAACTTTGGTCACTAAACGAACTGTTGTTAAGTTGAGGACTACCTGCATGGAGACCAAGTATGGAGTGAATGGAGAATAAATCAGCCAAAAAAAAACCCCCCAAAACAAACCAACCCACATAAAAACAGCAGCACAACAGCACAGCTAACATCAAAAACATCATTAAAAAAGAATGTTCTTTCTGCGCCAACTCAGTAAGCTCAAACTGCCCAAGGAGCTGCTGATTCAGTTCTACAGAGGAATTATTGAGTCTGTCATTTGCACCTCTATAACTGTCTGGTTCGGTTCTGCAACCCAACAAGAAAAACACAGACTTCAGAGGATAATTAGAACTGCAGAAAAAATAATTGCTACCAACTTGCCTTCCATTGAGGACCTGTATACTGCACGAATCAAGAAGAGGGCCGTGAAAATATTTGCAGATCCCTCGCATCCAGGACATAAACTGTTTCAACTCCTACCCTCAAAACGACGCTATAGAGCACTGCACACCAGAACAACTAGACACAAGAACAGTTTTTTCCCGAAGGCCATCACTCTGCTAAACAAATAATTCCCTCAACACTGTCAGACTATTTACTGGATCTGCACTACTATTAATCTACTCATCGTTCCCATCACCAATCTCTTTCCACTTATGACTGTATGACTATAACTTGTTGCTGGCAATCCTTATGATTTATATTGATATATTGACCATCAATTGTGTTGTAAATGTTGTACCTTGATGAAGGTATCTTTTCTTTTATGTACACTGAGAGCATCTGCACCAAGACAAATTCCTTGTGTGTCCAATCACACTTGGCCAATAAAATTCTATTCTATTCATTCTATTCTATTCTATTCTATTCTATTCTATTCTATTCTATTCTATTCTATTCTATTCTATTCTATTCTATTCTATTCTATTCTATTCTATTCTATTCTACAAGAGTCAGGACAAAACCAGACAGACGGTGGGTCCATCCATCAATTAGCTTTTGATGTTTGGCAGGTTCAGGAAAGTAAAAAAAAAAAAAAAACCCAACGCCACAAGATATGGGCACAGCGCCACCTTCTGGGACGCAGGAATCAAACCCTTATTTATGGGGAAAAGGCGAAAGGCACGCTGTCTTTTACTGACCCCTTTCCGCCTCGGGGACTATCCAGCTCCTGCGATCAGGAAGAAAATTGCCAGTGAAGTTATATTTTATTATCAACAACTTCAGGATACGACTGTCGGGAAAACCGTAGTGTATGAAATACGCTCTAAATCAGGGGTCTCCAACATTGGTCCCTTTAAAACTTGTGGACTTCAACTCCCAGAATCCCACAGTCAGTATGCTTTAAAGCAGGGGTCTCCAACCTTAAAGGCACAACACCTTTAAGACTTGAGGACTTCAACTCCCAGAGTTCCTCAGCCAGCTTTGCTGGCTGAGGGACTCTGGGAGTTGAAGTCCACAAGTCTTAAAGGGACCAAGGTTGGAGACCCCTGCTCTAAATAAAGAGCCTCCCAGGAAGGTCGATGCAAGACCTGGGCTAGGAGTGGAGGAAATGAAAGGCAGCCATTAAAATAGAGGGGGTGAGATAAAATTGGGCAGAGGGCCGGCATGATTTCAGCCGATCTGACCTTCTGTGGGCAAGAAGGCGGCCACAGAAGCGATGAGCTGAATTATCAAAGCATAGGTGATACTCAACTTAACGGCCACAATTGAGCCCAAAATTTCTGTTGCTAGGCGAGATGGCCGTTAAGTGACTTTCACCCAATTTTACAACTTTCCTTCCCGCAGCTGTTAAGTGAATCGGTGCAGTCGTTCCGTTAGTCGCCCGGTTGTTAAGTGAATCTGGCTCTCCCCGCTGACTTGGCTTGTCAGAAAGTGGGACACTGCAACCAGGGGACACTGCAACCGTCATAAATACGAGTCCGTGGCCAAGCAGCTGGATTTTGATCATGTCACCATGGGGGGAGGGGGGGGAAATGCTGCAACGGCCGTTAAGTGTGAAAAACGGTCGTTAAGTCACTTTTTTTCCGGTGCCGATTTAACTTGGAATGGTCACTGAATGAATTGCTGTAAATCGAGGACTATCTGCATGTAAAGAATTTTCTCTCTTTTGGGCGTGCTGTAGCAATTTAGGCATTTTCCGAATTTCTGACATGCTGAGCCGGAAAGGTTCCCCCATCCCTGGCTTTATCCTTGGCCTTCTATTATTATTATTATTATTATTATTATTATTATTATTATTATTATTATTATTATTATTATTATTATTATTATTATTATTATTATTATTATTATTATTATTATTATTATTAAAATTTGTATACCGCCCTTCTCCCGAAGGACTCAGGGCGGTTCACAGCCAATAAAATACAAAGATACATATAACATCAGTTAAAAACAATATTACAAAACTAATTCAATGTATGGCCTAAAATTAGAATACAATTAAAAACCCCATTTAAAAACCCTCATTTAAAAACCCCAATTAAAAACCACGTTTATGCCACGGAAGAATAGGTGCATCTTTAGCTCGCGGCGGAAGGTCTGGAGGTCGGGGAGTTGTCGAAGCCCCGGAGGCAGCTCGTTCCAGAGGGCAGGAGCCCCCACAGAGAAGGTCCTCCCCCTGGAGGTCGCCAGCCGACATTGTTTCGCTGACGGTATCCGAAGGAGGCCCTCTCTGTGAGAGCGCACTGGTCGGTGGGAGGCTACCGGTGGCAGTAGGCGGTCCCGTAGGTAACCCGGTCCTAAGCCATGGAGCGCTTTAAAGGTGGTAACCAACACCTTGAATTGGACCACCAGAAGCCAGTGCAGGCTGCGCAGGAGGGGTGTCACATGGGAGCCACGAGGTGCTCCCTCTATCACTTGCGCAGCCGCATTCTGGACCAGTTGGAGCTTCCGGGTACCCTTCAGGGGGAGCCCCTCTAGATTAGGATGTGAAGGATGAGAGGCGAGCATGAGGGGAAGTTGAAAAGAAGTGTGACAAGACTCAAAAGGAGGGGGGGGGCTCTTGTTTCCTAAGGAGAATCATCTACCTAGCAATAGCAATTAGCCTTATATTCCTCTTCACTGGGCTTTCCAGCCCTCTCTTAAGCGGCTTTATAGAATCCGCCTCTTGCCCCTAATAATCTGGGTCCTCATTTTACCCACCTCGGAAGGATGGAAGGCTGAGCCAACCCTGAGCCAGTCAGGATCGAACTCCTGGCCGTGGGCAGTGAATTAGCCTGCAACTCTGCACTCCAACCACTGTGCCACATGGGAGGAAGGGAGGGAAGGAGGGAGGGAGGAAGAATAGCAATAGCACTTAGACTTATGTACCGCTTCACAGTGCTTTTATAGCCCTCTCTAAACCGTTTACAGAGTCAGCCTATTGCCCCCCAAATAATCTGGGTCCTCATTTTATTGACCTCAGAAGGATGGAAGGCCGAGTTAAACCTTGAGCCGGTCAGAATTGAACTCCTGGCTTGCGAATGCAGAAATATGCTGCAACACTGCATTCTAACCACTGCGCCACATGGCTTGAAGGAAGGAATGAAGGAAGATGTAAGGAAGAGGAGAGGGAGGGAGGGACGAATAGCAATACCGCTTAGACTTATATACCGCTTCACAGCGCTTTTACAGGCCTCTGTAAGCGGTTTACAGAGTCATCCGGTTGCCCCCAACAATTTGAGTCTTCATTTTACCCACCTCGGAAGAATGGGAGGCTGAGTCAACCTTGAGCCAGTCAGGATCGAACTCCTGGCTGTGGGCAGAGTTTGCCTGCAATACCGCATTCTAACCACTGCGCCATCACGGCCCTTATAAGACACTGACCTCTGTCTCCACCTGTTGCTGAGTCCGGTTGTGGTTCTCCTTGTACTGGTTGGCTCTAAGTACCTGTTGCTCGATTCCTAACAGGACGGCTTCACACCCGTCGCACCTGCCAACACAAAACTTCCACCGTCACGGATTGGGAGCGGCGGGGGGAGAAGGGAGGAGCGGAAAAGAGGCAATGCTGCCTGAATTGGGGAGAGGGGAGACACCCCCCCCACAACCTGTTGGGCCAGAGGGAGGCAGGGAAGGAGAGAGGCAGGGAGGGAGGAAGAGGGAGGCAAGGAGAGAGGGAGGGAAAGAGGGAGTGAGAGGGAGACAAGGAGGGAGGCAGGGAGAGAGGCATGGAGGAGGAGGCAGGGAGGGAGGAAGAGGGAGGGAAAGAGGGAGAGAGGGAGGCAGAGAGGGAGGGAGACACGGAGACAGGGAGGCAGGGAGAGAGGCAGGGAGGAAGAGGGAGGCAGGGAGAGAGGGAGGCAGGGAGGGAGGGAGAGGGAGGCAGGGAGAGAGGGAGGCAGAGAGGGAGGGAGACACGGAGACAGGGAGAGAGGCAGGGAGGAAGAGGGAGGCAACGAGGGAGGCAGGGAGAGAGGGAGGCAGGGAGGGAGGGAGAGGGAGGCAGGGAGAGAGGGAGGCAGAGAGGGAGGGAGACACGGAGACAGGGAGAGAGGCAGGGAGGAAGAGGGAGGCAGGGAGAGGGAGGGAGGCAGGAGGAAGAGGGAGGCAACGAGGAGGCAGGAGGAGGAGGGAGGCAGAGAGGGAGGGAGACACGGAGACAGGGAGAGAGGCAGGGAGGAAGAGGGAGGCAACGAGGGAGGCAGGGAGGGAGGGAGACACGGAGACAGGGAGGGAGGGAGGCAGAGAGGGAGGGAGACACGGAGACAGGGAGGAAGAGGGAGGCAACGAGGGAGGCAGGGAGGGAGAGGGAGACAAGGAGAGAGGCAGGGAGAGAGGGAGGCAGAGAGGGAGGGAGAAACGGAGACAGGGAGGAAGAGGGAGGCAACGAGGGAGGCAGGGAGGCAGGGAGGGAGAGGGAGACAAGGAGAGAGGCAGGGAGAGAGGGAGGCAGGGAAAAGGAGGCAGAGAGGGAGAGAGGGAGGAAGGAGCAGAGAGAGGGAGGCAGGAAGGGAGGAAAAGGGAGGCAAGGAGGGAGGGAGGGAGGGAAAGAGGGAGAAAGGGAAGCAGAGAGGGAGGGAAGCAGAGAGGGAGGCAGGGAGGAAGAGGGAGGCAGGAAGGGAGGCAGGAAGGGAAGGAGGGAAGGAGAGAGGGAGGGGCCCAGCTCACCACTCATTGAGGGTTTTAATGATGTTGCTGATGTCTTTCCTTTGAATGTCCCGCCCGATGCAGAAATCCACTTCCAGCACTTGGTTCCGTTGATCCAGTTTGCCTTGGATGATGTCAGTGTAAACGGCTTCGATGATCAGGTCTTCCAGCTCCCGGAGGTTCCGCATGTCCAGGTCTTTCAGCAGCACGGAATAAGGGATGCACTGGGGAGGGGGCAAGGGGGGAGAAAAGGGGGAGAAAGGGAAGCCGTCACCCAAATGAGGCCATAGCAAAAGCTCTTAGGCTTACACGGCTAACCTCCCACTTAACGACAGTTCATTTTAGTGACCGTTCAAAGGTACAACTGCACTGGAAAAACATGGCTTGTAAATCTCATGCTCGCCTATTATAATTTTAAGCCGTAACACCTTTGCTATGATCCACACAAACCCCTCCCAAGGAGGCTGGCTGGGTTACTAATCTTTTTCTGCCACGGATAGCTTTTCCAGAAATTGTATTTCAATGCAAAAAATAACGAATACAGTAGCGGCCAAAATTGTGGAAACCTTTTGGGAAAAGTCTATTTTTGAGGTTTGATGGCTAATAACACCACTTTTTTGGGGGGGGAAGTTTCAAGATAATCCTATTCCACTGCTGGAATGGCCTGGGAATAGCCCAGACTTTCACCCAATGGAAAATCTATGGATCCGACTAAAGAAATTTGTTAGTCAGAAGCGACCCAGCAATAAATATTCAGGCCTCTGTGGCTCAGGCTGCTAAGACAGTCTGTTATTAACACAGCTGCTTGCAATTACTGCAGGTTCAAGCCCCACCAGGCCCAAGGTTGACTCAGCCTTCCATCCTTTATAAGGTAGGTAAAATGAGGACCCAGATTGTTGGGGGCAATAAGTTGACTTTGTATATAATATACAAATAGGATGAAGACTATTGCTTAACACATTGTAAGCCACCCTGAGTCTTCGGAGAAGGGCGGGATATAAATGCAAATTAAAAAAAAAACCCAGTTAATAGAAGCCATCATTCAGTCTTGGTTCACTCCATGGGAAGACATTGTAAGGCCGTCATTCATGCTAAAGGTTACCCCACTAAGTATTCACTGACATAATGATAATTTTTGTATATCTCGTTTTTTCTATGGTGATAATTTTTGTATATCTCGTTTTTTTCTACGTGTTTCATTTTTCTTCTTCATACTGTACCTGCTATTCTAATAGCAAATCCTTCATAAAAGTTATTGCATTATATTCTTGATTCAATTATCTTTCCATTGATATATAATTTTATGGTACTACTACCAAAAAAAAAGTGGTATTATTAGCTAGTTTTAGAAAATACATTTTTCCCAAAAGGTTTTCACAATTTTGGCCACAACTGTACAGATAATGTTTACATTTTAAAAGGAAACCGATTATCCTCAAATACGGTTCTCAAAATATTTTTAAAAGTTAATTCAAATATTAGATAGTGAGATTTATTAAAGCTAACAAGCATTTCCGGAGTCGCACAGCCAATTGGGCACAACTGAGCCCAAAATTTATGGTATGTTGCGAAGCGAGAAATTCGTTGTGAGTTTCACCCCTTTTTACAACTTTTCTCGTTATATTTGTTATATCTGAGCGAGAGAGAAGGAAAAGGAAAAGGGAAAGGAAGAAAGTCTAATGGGCCCATGTCCAAATACTAAAGAGAAGGCCAATACTTCAGGCACCCACAAATTGGCCTGATTTGTCTATTTCCCTACTAAAGTGCTGAACAGATTATTTTTCTGCTCCACCTGCAGAAAATAACTGGTTTTTGATTTTTTTTAATTGAGTGCATTTCTACTTTACCTTCATTCTGGAAGCTAAGCTGACAATGGTCAAATGCTTCAACTTGTTCTTCTGGGGCCCCGTCAAAGCTGGCAGGTTGCTCTGGTTCGCTGTCCGAGAAATCAAATTCCAACAACTCCTTCAGATTATGGATTAAACTGAATGTATCTGGGGTCAAAAAGTCCTTGCGTTTCCCCTTAACACCCCGGCAAATGTCAGACTGTCAACCCAAGCCCGCTTTGGAAGAGAGAGGGGGCACAGACTGTTCTATCCCCCCACCCAACCACAACCAAGAAGACATGCAAGCTGACTATATCTGCCAGCAATTTATTCCTATGACAGATATCAGTTCTGGCAATGAACCTGCGATTGCCTGCCAAGTTCTCTTATCTCCTCAGAAGCCAGCGTAGTTTGTTGCTGGAGCAACCAAGAGTTCAGAAATAAACAGAAATCCAGAAGCCAAATTCTTAGTCTCGAAATATTGCAGCCAAAGTTTCCAAGAGTCAGTTTTTGTCCGTCACAAGAAGCTATAGAGCAGCTCCTCCTGCTTTTATACCCTGTGGGGTGTGGCTCCGTGATTCAGCACTCTCTAGGCCTGCCCTACCCCTTCTTTTGTTGTTCCCGCCTCTCCTTTCTGCGATGCCTGGGATTTAACAGGAACGTTCCTCTTTTAAACGCGAGCTCAAGACCTTTTTATTTCACCGTGCGGCGCTAGCCTGATGAAATTTTTAAGTCGGGGTTTTATGATGGCTTTATCTTAGTTTTAATCCTATTTGGCCATTTTATAATCAGTTTTTTAATATGTTTTTAATTTTTGTTCATGTTTATGCTGTTTTATTTGGCTGTAAACCACCCTGAGTCCTTCGGGAGAAGGGCGGTATAAAAATTGAATGAATAAATGAACAAACAAACAAAAAAACAAACAAACAAACCAGGACTGATTGTCAGCAGCTGGGTCTTGAGGCGTTGCCTGGGAGGGGGAAGGTGCGGGAGAAAGAGGCCTCGTCATCTCTTCCACCTGGCCTGCCTCTGGGACCTGGAGCGGAGCCAGAGAGGAAGGTCCTGCAGAGGGAAGCCCTGTCGGCTCTTCCCCCTCACTCTCTGAGTCACTCTCTGCCAGGAGGCCAGGCTCGGGAGCCGAAGACACAACATAGACTGTCACATCATTGGGGGTCGTAATCAGAATCAGAATTCCAGCAGACTCTTACCAACATAATCGGGGTAGGTTCCATAGGCAAATAGATTCAGCAGCTGAAAATAAGCAGCATTCGGTCCTTGAGCAATCTGGAGATATAAGAAAAGCAAAAAGAGCCATTCGTGTGTCTCTGGAGATTCTCAGTCATTCAGGTCTCAATTGTCCGAAAGGTGCTTTTTTTCCCCCCAAGGGGCAACTGGACTTCCTGGTTTTTCTTCGGAGACGTTTCGCTTCTCCTCCAAGAAGCTTCTTCAGCTCTTGAACGGAGCTTTTTCCAGAGCTGAAGAAGCTTCTTGGGTAAGAAGCGAAACGTCTTCAAAGGAGAACGAGAAAGTCCAGTTGCCTCTAGACCAGTGGTTCTCAACCTTTATAGTGCTGCGACCCCTTTAATACAATTCCCCACGATGTGGCGACCCCAACCATAAAATTATTTTCGTTTTGAATTTATCGCACCTGAAGCCGTATTGGCTAGCGATCTGAACTGCTTGCGATTGCCTTGAGGACGGAGGCATTAAAGCAGAGACTCCTCCCCTATTAAGTTTATTGCGCCTGAAGCCAGATTAGGCTAGCGATTGGGAGTGATTGCAGCTGGCTAGAGAGGGAGACATCAGAGCAAAGATTTCTCTCTTTTTTAATTCATCCCGCCTGAAGCCGAATACAGCTAGCGATTTGAAGAGCCTGCAGCTGGCTTGTGGAGTCAACCATTGGAGCGCAATTGTTCGACTCGCAAGTATACTTCCCATATTTCCGATGGTCTTAGGCGACCCCTGGCAAATCGTCATTCGACCCCCAACGGGGTCCCAACCCACAGGTTGAGAACCGCTGCTCTAGAAAAAAGCACCGTTGGGTTATTCATGTGTGATTAACCCATGGACAAACGGAACAAACCGAGTAAGCCAGGGCTCTGTGTCGGAGGACAAGACGGCACGCAGAACTGAATCAAGACAGGGTACAAAGGCTACTACAGCTAGTGCTCGACTTACAACCGTTCCTTTAGTGACTGTTCAAAGTTACAACCGCACTGAAAAAAGTGACTTGTGACCGTTTTTCACACTTACAACCGTTGCAGCGTCCCCGCGGTCACGTGATCAAGTTTGGACACTTGGCCACTGACTCGTATTTATGACAGTCGCAATGTCCCGGGGTCACGGGATTCCCCCTTTTGCGATTTTCTGACAAGCAACATCCATGGGGAAGCCAGATTCACTTAACAGCCACGTGGCTAACCTAACTGCAGTGATTCATTCAACAACGGTGGCAAGAAAGGTCATTAAATGGGGCAAAATTCACTTAATGAATTCACTTGACGAACGTATCTTTTCTTTTATATACGCTGAGAGCATCTGCACCAAGACAAATTCCTTGTGTGTTCAATCACACTTGGCCAATCAAAAATTCTATTCTATTCTATTCTATTCTATAGTTTCCTAGTATGATTTGATTGCTTATTTGTTCCCTGTGACTATCATTAAGTGTTGTACCTTATGATTCTTGATGAAGGTATATTTTCTTTTATGTATTCTTGAGAGCATATGCACAGAAGACAAATTCCTTGTGTATTCAATCACACTTGGCCAATAAAGAATTCTATTCTGTTCTGTTCTGTTCTGTTCTATTCTATTCTATTCTATTCTATTATCACTAAGTGTTGTATCTTATGATTCTTGACAAATATATTTTATTTTTTCTTTATGTACACTGAGAGCATATGCACCAAAGATAAATTCCTTGTGTGTCCAATCACATTTGGCCAATAAAGAATTCAATTCAATTCAATTCAATTCAATTCAATTCAATTCTATTCTGTTCTATTCTACTCTACTCTACTCATAAATGTTTTGGCTCAATGTTGGTTGTAAGTTGAGGACTACCTGTATTTCAGTACCAGAGGTCACCAAATTTAGTGCTAGATGTCAAATACAGGAATCAGCACCAATGGTTTGGTTGGCACTCTTTGGCACAGGGAGTGTATCAGTTTACAATCTGTGGGGAAATCAAGTGTGGAATTTTACTTGATGCAGCCTCTCATCCCCAATGACAAAGATTCTCCCAAACTTAACCAAGGCTGGGATCAACTATCCCTTTGGCATATGCAGCAAAAGAAACTCCTGGGACATTATTTTACCAAGAATAAAAAATCTTTATTGATATTTACTGATAGATCCATACAGGATCCAGAAGAAGCGAAGCCAGTTTTGAGGCTTCCCTGCAAAAATTGCACAATTAAAATCCCCCTTTTCCCCCTCTGGGCCACCCACATGTCCTTTGTCCACCAATCCAGCGCAATCTTTTTGTTTTGGGAAACAGCCTGCCCGGCTCAGAAGGGTTTCATTGTATGACCTTGAGGTGTTGAGATTCTCCCAAGCTACAGAAGGTGCATACAAATTCCTCAATTCCATCCCTGAATGTTGGTTGCTAGAATAGTAAAAGCTATCGCGGAGAAAACAACACCTCTACCAACACAGGTAGTCCCTTGGACTGCAAGGCTATCCACCCGGTCAGTCCTAGAGGGGATCAACCCTGACTGCTCTTTAGAAGGCCAGATCCTGAAGAAGAAACTCAGATACTTTGGCCACCTAATGAGAAGGAAGGACTCACTGGAGAAGAACCTAATGCTGGGAATGATTGAGGAGCAAAAGAAGAAGGGGACGACAGAGAACGAGGTGGCTGGATGGAGTCACTGAAGCAGTCGGCGTGAGCTTAAATGGACTCCAGAGGATGGTAGAGGACAGGAAGGCCTGGAGGAACATTGTCCATGGGGTCGCGATGGGTCAGAAACGACTTCGCAACTAACAACAACAACACAGGGCAAGCTACTGTATAAAAACAGAAAGGAAACTCTATACTGGCTAGTAACGATGGTGTTACCTAGTTGGGCAATGAAATGTCTGCAAGAAAACCACCAAGCTCCGACAGCATTAACTGTGACCCCACAGTTCAACCCTGAGCTACAGATTCTCTTCTACTGGAATCTTACTGTAACAGTGAAGAAAGGAACATGTCCAACACTCACCTCTCGCACATTAGTTAATTCCAGTAGTTCTCCAAATACGTAAATCCCAGGAGCCTCCAGCACTTGGTTGATGAGGGCAATCAACGCTGAACCACTAGTGCCTCTGGCTAATAAAATGAACTGCTCCAGGAGATTACAGGCTGGCTTCTGCTCCCCTGCCATTCTTAATTCTTAACACTGCAAAACACAGAGTGTCGTAGCTGCTGTTCAATGTTTGGTTCAAAAGGAATGTGACAGAAGCCAGTATGATGAATGAAAACACTTCAGCTTTATTTCATGTCTAAAAAGTATCGTCTTAAAGAAGCAATTAATGTCAAGAGATGTTCAACCCTAAAGGGGAGGGGGGGAAACCCCAAAGGATAAATTTATGAAGGCTGGGAAAAGGAAGGGTGACAATATTTACAAATTTCTGCTTTTCCTGTTTTAAAAAAAATGAGTTTGAACAAATATAAAAAGCCTAAAGATGTCAGTGCTACATCAAAGAAACAAAAGCAATACAGATAGTTCTCAACTTACAGTCACAAATGAACCCAAAAGTTCCACTGCTAAGTAAGACAATTTAGTGAGTTTTGCCCCATTTTACGACTTTTTTCCACAGTCAAACAAGTCACTGCACATAAGTCATGCAGTTATTAAATGACTTCCCCGTTTGACCTTGCTTGTCAGAGGCCCACTTGGAAGCTTACAAATGATGATCACATGACACTGGAAAAGTGCAACTGTCAGAAATACAAGCATCTGTATTTGGATCATGTGACCCTAGGGATGCTACAACCATCATAAGCGCAAAAACTGGTCATAAGTCACTTTTTTCAGTGCCTTTATAATTCTAAACAGTCACTAAATGAGTGGTTGTATGTGGAGGGCTACCTGTACCAGAAATTATCAAGAAAATTAAACAATTCCAGAATCAGGTCTACTTTTTAAAGAAATGCCTTTCCTTGCTGATAGAACAGATTGATAATCTAATCCTAACATTTTATCAGTTCTTACGTGATCCTGCAAATGAAGACTTCCCCGTTAACATTAATCTGAATATTTTAAAAGGGAAGGCGAGCCAAAGTAAGGAAGCCAGCAGATTCTGAATCCACATTGATTCAAAGGCAGTGGCCACAAATGGCAGTAATGGCTGCCATTTTACAATACTGGCAGTATGTATCATCAGAAGAATACAAACCTCTGGCCATGCTCTCATGGATCAGTGGTCTTCAAGCTATGCTGGCTGGAGAATTCTGAGAGTCCACAAGCCTTAAAGCTGCCAAGTCTGAAGACCTCTGTCATAAATGTTTGAGGGATCAAATTACTCCCATCAATTCTACCCATCTCATTAGGTTGGACATCAGGGATAAGCTTCAGGTCCCATTTAGCGAGATGAGATGAGATGGGATCTGAAGCTCATCTAGAGATCATCTAGCAGGACCCACGGTCCTTTCTCTGTAGCTGTGCTTGCTCTCAAACACTGCCCGAGGTTCAATTGGCCCTGACTCCATTCACTTTTCAGAAAGCCTTGAAGACCTGGCTGCTTTCCCAAGCATCAGGACTAGGACAGTAACTGACCCCACGCTACTAGTGAACCGTATGTTTGGGAGTCACTGTGTTTTATCAGCTGAGAAAAAAGTTTTTAATTGTTTTCACATGCAGGTAGTTCTCAACAAATGACCCTGTTTTACAACTTTTCCTGCCACGGTTGTTTAGTTCAGGGGTCTCCAACCTTGGTCCCTTTAAGACTGGTGGACTTCAACTCCCAGAGTCCCTCAGCTAGCAAAGCTGGCTGAGGAACTCTGGGAATTAAAGTCCACCGGTCTTAAAGGGACCAAGGTTGGAGACCCCTGGTTTAGTTAGGAGCACGGTTGTAAAGTAAATCTGGTTTCCCCACTGACTTTGCTCGCAAGAAGGTCCCAAAAGGTGGATTTCACATGTCCCCTGGGCATTGCAAACCATCATAACTGCCAAGCTTGATTCTACAGTTGGGGGGGTTCATCAATAAGCAACCTACATATCCAGTCAGGGGCTTAGGAAGAAAGCGAGGAAGGTCTCCACTGGATGGTGCAGATTCAGAGCCCTCTGTCCCAAGTATCCCAGACACAGCGAAGGGAAACAAGCGGCGTTATTCCAGGCTCCAGCGTGCTCAGAAATGCAGAAAGGGACGAAGCACACAGCTGGTTTAACACCCAACCTGCTTGTGTTCAAGGGACTCGGCGGCTGCACATGTTCCCTAAGAGAGAGAGAGAGAGAGAGAGAGAGAGAGAGAGAGACAGAGACAGAGAGAAGTCAAGAGAAACGATCCAAATCTGGCCTGCAAAACTCCAGGAGGCCACCAGGGGGCAGCCACAACTCGGTAAACTCTCCTAATTGGCGCCCTCTAGCGGCGGCCTGGAGCTTTGCAGCATCCCGAGAAGCGGGAGAGGCGGCGGCGGCCGGTTTGCCGGCTACAAAAGGGCTCCCACTACCACGCCCATCATCCCCAACCCACCCAACCCCCTTTTCTTCTTGAGGTCTGGATTTCAAGCTCGCCTCAGGGGGCGTCAATTCTCTCTCCCCCCCCACAAAAAAAAAAAAAAAACCACTTGGACTCCAAATCCCATCATCCCCATCCGGCAGGCACCGTGGAGGGAGCCACGGAGGCTCCGGAGATTGAGGCGTCTCCTTCAGCGGAGCGGCGGCAGCGAAGGAAAACGCCTCCCCGCCCGCTTGCCGGCTCGCCCGCCGCTTCTGGAGGCGCGAACGAGGCCTTCTCCGGTCCCCGAAGTCGCGTTGTATTCCGTCCCGGGCTCAGGTTGGCGGTCCTTACCGGGCAAGGTGCCGTTGTCCCCCGGGCTGCTTCTCCGCTTGGCCGCACCGCGCCTCAGGCCGCCATGACAGCCGCCCTGCCCAAACGGGCGCCGCTCTCGCAGGTGCGTCCCACGGTCCGTTCGTCCCCGCCGGCCCGGCCGGAAGCTGCTCCTCCGACACAATCGTTCCGCCCAAAAAAGGTTCCCTCAGCGGCTGAAGGAGACTTGAGTTGGGGAGGGGGAAGTGAGTGAGTGAGTGAGCCGCCTTTTGAGAATCAGGGGCTGGCCTCCCATGATGCACTTCGCTTGGGCCCTCCCTTTAACCCTTAAAAATAACAGTAACAGAGTTGGAAGGGACCTGGGAGGTCATCTAGTCCAACCCCCCCCTGCTCCACGCAGGAGAGCGGGACTAGGGATTCGAACTGCCGACCTTTCGGATCTACAGTGTCTCAGCCACTTGAAATCAAAATAATAATAGTTATTATTATTTATTATCATTTTTTAATTTTATTATAATACAAACATTTCTAGTAAAGTTTTTTATTTTTAAAACACATTAAAACGGAAGGCAAAATATACAACATTTATATAGATATCACTGTTTATCAGCTATTCAAGACAGTCCTTTCCTATTATTACACATATTTTAGTTCTATCTTAACTCTACTTTTATTTGTCTACCGTTCCTATTTTCTAACCATTCATACCATTTGCTCCAGACCTTATAATATTCTGTGTCCTCTTTCTCTTTAATATCTTTTGTAAGTTTGTTTTTTTTTGTTTACATTTATATCCCGCCCTTCTCCGAAGACTCAGGGCGGCTTACAGTGTATAAGGCAATAGTCTCATTCTATTTGTATATTTACAAAGTCAACTTATTGCCTCCCCAACAATCTGGGTCCTCATTTTACCTACCTTATAAAGGATGGAAGGCTGAGTCAACCTTGGACCTGGTGGGACTAGAACCTGCAGTAATTGCAGGCAGCTGTGTTTAATAACAGGCTTTTTACAGCCTGAGCCACACCACGGCCCTGTTTGTCCAGCTCTGCACATTCTAGTATTTTTTTTAATTAGTTCTTCCTCTTGGTGGATTTTCATTCTTCCAATTTTGGGCATAGGCTGTACTTGCTGCTGTTAATATATGGAATATTAAATTTATTTATTTATTTATTTATTATTTATTTATTTTGTCACAACAGTATATATAAGCATAAGCATGAAAGTAACTAATATATAAGCATATATATAAGCATAAGTATGTAATAACTATATTAATTGGATATAATGAAAGGAAACAATAGGACAGGAACAGTAGGCACACTTGTGCTCTTATGCACGCCCCTTACAGACCTCTTAGGAATGGGGTGAGGTCAATGGTAGACAGTTTTTGGTTAAAGCTTTGGGGATTTTAAGAAGAGACCACAGAGTCAGGTAGTGTGTTCCAAGCACTAATAACTCTGTTACAGAATTCATATTTTCTGCAATCAAGATTGAAGCGGTTAACATTGAGTTTAAATCTATTGTTTGCTCTTGTGTTGTTGTGATTGAAGCTGAAGTAGTCTTCAACAGGAAGGACATTGCAATAGATGATTCTATGAGTTAAACACAGGTCCTGTCGAAGGCGGCGTAAAATATTGCGTATCGTTTGTATAATACAAACATTTCATCTTTCGTTAAACAGTGTGTCGTCTGGGTACAAATATTTTGTGTAATAACAATGAAGATTTACTGCCATATTTAATATGTTGTCTATTCTTAATACCAATATCTAACATATCTACTATTATAACAACCCTCCTCTTAGCTTCTTTAATTTTGTTAAAACGTTTTCCATATTTCACTTCTCTGCTTTTCTTTCTAATTTTCATATTCGTTCTCTAACCATTGATAGAATAACTCCCATATACTATAATAATCAGAATCTTCCTTTTCTTTAACTGCAAGTGTTAATCTATTCATTTCTGCACATTCTAATATTTTCTTAATCACATTCTCATCGGTAGTGATCTCTTCGCTTTTCACAATTTTGTGCAAATACAATTCTAGCTGCAGACATTACGTGACTAATCAGATATACATTTTCTTTACTATAAGTTTCTGGTAAAATCCCCAACAAGAATAATTCAGCTTTGAAATCAATATGTTGTTGTATCATTTTCTCCAACCACATACGAATTTTTGTCCATTATTTCTTAGCTTCTAGATTATTTTTGTTGTTGTTAGCTGCGAAGTCGTGTCTGACCCATCGCGACCCCATGGACAACATTCCTCCAGGCCTTCCTGTCTTCTACCATACTCTGGAGTCCATTTAAGCTCACGCGGACTGCTTCAGTGACTCCATCCAGCCACCTTGTTCTCTGTCGTCCCTTTCTTCTTTTGCTCCTCAATTGTTCCCAATTTATTTATTTAGCATATGGCAAATACAGGGACTTATAGTAAGGTGACCAATCGTCGTCCTTTAGGGAGGACAGTCCTTCATTTGTAAGTTCTGTCCTCTCTCGAAAAGTATCCTCCTACATGTCTTCCTTTTCTATATTTGAAGACTAATCTCTAAATCTCCATGTTCGATCGATGCCGATCCAATCCGTTGTGTGTGATGTGACGTATTTGTATTTGACATGACGATTCGTCAAGGCTCGGTACAGTGCGGCGAGACGTGATTATAAGACGCATGCGCTCCGCACAGGAGAATTGTTTTGAGAGTGTACACTGCGTGCAAGTGGCTTTTACTTCTTACCGAAACACGACACGGCACACACGCACGCACTAGACTCACTTCTTTCTCGGTGAATATTCGATGAAACACAGGTAAGCATGTTTTATTAATTCATTATCTATTTAATAATTTTCAGCTATGCATAATTTTATTTACAAGTTTATTCGCTTACGCTATTGTTTCAGTTTTAAAATTCAATAGGTAAAGGTAAAGGTTCCCCTCGCACATACGTGCTAGTCGTTGCCGACTCTAGGGGGTGGTGCTCATCTCCGTTTCAAAGCCGAAGAGCCAGCGCTGTCCGACGACGTCTCCGTGGTCATGTGGCCAGCATGACTCAACGCCAAAGGCACACGGAACACTATTACCTTCCCACCAAAGGTGGTCCCTATTTTTTCTACTTGCATTTTTACGTGCTTTTGAAACTGCTAGGTTGGCAGAAGCCGGGACAAGTAACGGGACCTCACCCTGTTACACGGCAGGGATTCGAACCGCCGAGCTGCCGACCTTTCAATCGACAAGCTCAACGTCCTAGCCCCTGAGCCACCACGTCCCTGTAAAATTCAATAGGAAGGATATTTCTTGTTCAGATATTTCCAATATATTGTTAGAAGATGATACGTTGACGAAAAATATTCATTCAATGGAAAAGTACTTCTTTAAATAATTAATAGGCATGTAAGAATAATTACAATATGAAATGTTGTTGCAAATGTTTTTTATTATGCATTTATATTATAGTGTATTCTGTATTATTGTTGCAATGAATAAAATGTTTCTTTTATTTACGATATCTTTTTTCTTCAATTTATTTGTGTCCTCCTCCTTGTAAAAAAGTTGGTCACCTTATTTATAGTAGTTCAAATGTTAATGTTCAGGCCACCCAGCCATTCAAGGACTGGGTGGTCTGTGTGGGAAAAAATCAGACATTAGGCCAATGTAAGCTCTTGATGGACATTCGGACACAGTGTGGTGGATATTTTGTCGGAAGTTTCTCAACTTTGGCAAGCTGAAGATGGGTGGACTCCCAACTTGGACGAGGGGATAGATGGGGAACTCATCAAATTTGCAGATGACACCAAGCTGACAGGAATAGCCAACATCCCAGAAGATAGGCTCAAGATACAGAAAGAACTTGACAGACTTGAACATTGGGCGCTATCTAACAAAATAAAATTCAACAGTGAAAAAAGTAAGTTTCTACATTTAGGCCAAAAAAACAAAATGCACAGGTACCTGATATGTGGTATCTTGCTCAATAGTAGTAACTGTGAGAGGGATCTTGGAGTCCTACTGGACAACCATTTAGATATGAGCCAGCCGTGTGCAGCAGCTGCCAAAAAAGCCAACACAATTCTGGGCTGCATAAACAGAGGGATAGAATCAAGATCACCTGAAGTGTTAATACCGCTTTATAATGCCTTGGTAAGGCCACACTTGGAATATTGCATTCAGTTTTGGTCGCCACGATGTAAAAAGGATGTTGAGACCCTAGAAAGAGTACACAGAAGAGCAACAAAGATGATTAGGGGACTGGAGGCTAAAACATGAAGAACGGTTGCAGGAACTCGGTATGTCTAGTTTAATGAAAAGAAGGACTAGGGGAGACATGATAGCAGTGTTCCAATATCTCAGGGGTTGCCCCAAAGAAGAGGGAGTCAAACTATTCTCCAAAGCACCTGAGGGTAGAACAAGAAGCAATGGGTGGAAACTAATCAAGGAGAGAAGCAACTTAGAACTAAGGAGAAATTTCCTGACAGTTAGAACAATTAATCAGTGGAACAACTTGCCTGCAGAAGTTGTAAATGCTCTAACACTGGAAATTTTTAAGAAAATGTTGGATAGCCATTTGTCTGAAATGGTGTAGGGTTTCCTGCCTGGGCAGGGGGTTGGATTAGAAGACCATACTCTGAGTCCATTTAAGCTCACGCGGACTGCTTCAGTGACTCCATCCAGCCACCTTGTTCTCTGTCGTCCCTTTCTTCTTTTGCTCCTCAATTGTTCCCAATTTATTTATTTAGCATATGGCAAATACAGGGACTTATAGTAAGGTGACCAATCGTCGTCCTTTAGGGAGGACAGTCCTTCATTTGTAAGTTCTGTCCTCTCTCGAAAAGTATCCTCCTACATGTCTTCCTTTTCTATATTTGAAGACTAATCTCTAAATCTCCATGTTCGATCGATGCCGATCCAATCCGTTGTGTGTGATGTGACGTATTTGTATTTGACATGACGATTCGTCAAGGCTCGGTACAGTGCGGCGAGACGTGATTATAAGACGCATGCGCTCCGCACAGGAGAATTGTTTTGAGAGTGTACACTGCGTGCAAGTGGCTTTTACTTCATCAAACACGACACGGCACACACGCACGCACTAGACTCACTTCTTTCTCGGTGAATATTCGATGAAACACAGGTAAGCATGTTTTATTAATTCATTATCTATTTAATAATTTTCAGCTATGCATAATTTTATTTACAAGTTTATTCGCTTACGCTATTGTTTCAGTTTTAAAATTCAATAGGTAAAGGTAAAGGTTCCCCTCGCACATACGTGCTAGTCGTTGCCGACTCTAGGGGGTGGTGCTCATCTCCGCTTTCAAAGTCAAGAGCCAGCGCTGTCCGACGACGTCCCCGTGGTCATGTGGCCAGCATGACACAACGCCAAAGGCACACGGAACACTATTACCTTCCCACCAAAGGTGGTCCCTATTTTTTCTACTTGCATTTTTACGTGCTTTTGAAACTGCTAGGTTGGCAGAAGCCGGGACAAGTAACGGGACCTCACCCTGTTACACGGCAGGGATTCGAACCGCCGAGCTGCCGACCTTTCAATCGACAAGCTCAACGTCCTAGCCCCTGAGCCACCACGTCCCTGTAAAATTCAATAGGAAGGATATTTCTGTTCAGATATTTCCAATATATTGTTAGAAGATGATACGCTGACGAAAAATATTCATTCAATGGAAAAGTACTTCTTTAAATAATTAATAGGCATGTAAGAATAATTACAATATGAAATGTTGTTGCAAATGTTTTTTATTATGCATTTATATTATAGTGTATTCTGTATTATTGTTGCAATGAATAAAATGTTTCTTTTATTTACGATATCTTTTTTCTTCAATTTATTTGTGTCCTCCTCCTTGTAAAAAGTTGGTCACTTTATTTATAGTAGTTCAAATGTTAATGTTCAGGCCACCCAGCCATTCAAGGACTGGGTGGTCTGTGTGGGAAAAAATCAGACATTAGGCCAATGTAAGCTCTTGATGGACATTCGGACACAGTGTGGTGGATATTTTGTCGGAAGTTTCTCAACTTTGGCAAGCTGAAGATGGGTGGACTCCCAACTTGGACGAGGGGATAGATGGGGAACTCATCAAATTTGCAGATGACACCAAGCTGACAGGAATAGCCAACATCCCAGAAGATAGGCTCAAGATACAGAAAGAACTTGACAGACTTGAACATTGGGCGCTATCTAACAAAATAAAATTCAACAGTGAAAAAAGTAAGTTTCTACATTTAGGCCAAAAAAACAAAATGCACAGGTACCTGATATGTGGTATCTTGCTCAATAGTAGTAACTGTGATAGGGATCTTGGGGTCCTAGAGGATAACCATTTAGATATGAGCCAGCAGCGTGCAGCAGCTGCCAAAAAAGCCAGCACATTTCTGGGCTGCATAAACAGAGGGATAGAATCAAGATCACCTGAAGTGTTAATACCACTTTATAATGCCTTGGTAAGACCACACTTGGAATACTGCATCGAGGTTTGGTCGCTACGATGTAAAAAAGATGTGGAGACTCCAGAAAGAGTGCAGAGAAGAGCAACAAAGATGATTAGGGGACTGGAGGCTAAAACATATGAAGAACGGTTGCAGGAACTGTGTATGCCTAGTTTAATGAAAAGAAGGACTAGGGGAGACATGATAGCTGTGTTCCAATATCTCAGGGGTTGCCCCAAAGAAAAGGGAGTCAAACTATCCTCCAAAGCATGTGAGGGTAGAACAAGAAGCAATGGGTGGAAACTAATCAAGGAAAGAAGCAACCTAGAACTAAGGAGAAATTTCCTGACAGTTAGAACAATTAATCAGTGGAACAACTTGCCTGCAGAAGTTGTAAATGCTCTAACACTGGAAATTTTTAAGAAAATGTTGGATAGCCATTTGTCTGAAATGGTGTAGGGTTTCCTGCCTGGGCAGGGGGTTGGACTAGAAGACCTCCAAGGTCCCTTCCAACTCTGATATTATTATTATTTATTATTATTATTTATTTAACTCCCAGAATTCCCCAGCCAGCATACTGAATTATTATTGTTCCTTATTCATTATGAAGGAGCATAGTGATCAAACCAATATTTGCTGTTTGCTTCTGATATGATATACTGCTAGAAATCATTTGTTAGGAATGAAGCTTTGTTATTGGCTTCTGCTTATATTATTGTCGGAAATTAGATGTTAGAAACTAATTCTAGCTTAGTAAATTGTAGTCTTGATACTGGTTAGCATTAGTGCAAAGTTTTTTTTATCTTGCTTCTGTGTCTCGCTTCTATTCTTGGCTTCAAAACCAGGCACATCCTTGAAAATATAGAAGAAACTGTTCCCCAGGAATATCAGGCCCCATAGATAAAGGAACCAGAGCAGGGAGTTTTCCTGCCTTATAAATTCTGAATCCTGAAAGAAGGCGATAGGAATGCTCCACAGATAAGGTGGACAGAGACGGGGGCCTGAACAAAGAATGTTTTAAAACAGTAGTGAAATCCAATTTTTTTTTCTACCTGTTCTGTGGGCGTGGCTTGGTGGGTGTGGCAGGAGAAGGATACTGCAAAATCTCCATTCCCACCACACTCCAGGGGAAGGATATGGCAAAACCTCCATTCCCAGCCCACTCTGGGGCCAGCCAGAGGTAGTATTTGCCGGTTCTCCGAACTACTCAAAATTTTCGCTACCGCTTCTCCAGAACCTGCTGGTTTAAAGTCTTTGTCTCTGATTGGGTAAACTTTGTTTCTAACGGCATAAAACAAATATATAATACTCTGAGAGCCTCTCATAGGGGTGTGTGGCTATTCCTTACATGTGTTTTGTCCGTATGTTTTGGATATAGTTTTGTCACTCAACATTTTTACTTTGGCCATAAATAAAAAGTTATTTTTTTTTATTCTTTTTGCAAGCCTGGTCTCTAGTCTCACTCTCTTTGGCATCTCAGTGGTTCGGGGAAACTTCTGGAAACCTTACAATTAGTTGCCAAAGTTGAGAAACACCACTCTATGAAGTCACTAGAAGCCACATTGGGCTCATAGGAGACCTTATTTTTATAAGAATAATGTAGAAAGTTAGCATCCACCCCTCTCCTAGAAGAATGGAATGTTTTGAGGAATATTAAAAAAGGCAGGATAATTATTATTATTATTATTATTATTATTATTATTTTATTGGATTTCTAAACCGCCCTTCTCCCGAAGGACTCGGGCCGGTGTACAGCCAGGATAAAACATAAACAATGTACAATTAAAAACTAAATTTAAGAAACTTATTATACAATTGGCCGACACGTTAAAATATTTAAAATCTAAAAACCCCAATTTAAAACATAAATAAAATTTAAAATTTAAAATCTAGACAGTTTAAGAAAAAAACTTAAACCAGCCTCGCGCGAATAAACAAATGTGTTTTCAATTCGCGGCGGAAGGTCCGAAGGTCAGATATTTGGCGTAAACCAGGGGGAAGTTCCTTCCAAAGAGTAGGAGCCCCCACAGAGAAGGATCTTCCCCTGGGGGCCGCCAGCCGACATTGTTTGGCTGACGGCACCCTGAGAAGTCCCTCTCTGTGTGAGCGTACGGGTCGGTGGGAGGCATGAGGTAGCAGCAGGCGGTCCCGTAAGTAATAATAATAATAATAATAATAATAATAATAATAATAATAATAATAATAATATTTTAATTTGTATACCGCCCTTCTCCCGAAGGACTTAGGGCGGTTAACAGCCAAATAAAAACAACAATCAAACACATACAATACGAATAAAAACCATAGCTAAAAAACTTATTTAAATTTGGCCCAACTATTAAAATACATTTAAAACCCTAAAAAGCTAATTAAAAAATTAAAAACCCATAAAATCATCTAAAAATGTTTCCCTGGATGAGAAATGGAGAAATGTGCTCTTGGAAGGCAGCCCCCACCCCTTCCTTAAAGCCCTCAGCAGATGTCAGCACTTAAGAGATAAAGAGATAGATAGCTCTATTCATAAGCAAATTCCCTGCAGCGAGGTCTTAACAAAGGTAGGGTTAGCCCTCAGCCACAATAGGAATTGCCCAACAAGCCCCTTCATTGCATCAGTCAAACTTCAACCAAACCTGGGAGCTGAGGCAACCTACAGCAGAAGTCTCCAATCTTGGCAACTTTAAAGGGATAATTTACCAGATTCCATTACTTTATGATAAAAATAATAATGGCTATGTGACTTGGTCTCCTAGTGTGGTCTACCTTAAAGGGTTGACTTGGCCATGGACGATTTGTTATTTGGGTTTGCTATTTAATTTACAGTTCTTCCTGTCCTCCCTGCATTTCTTTGCAATATTTTAATCAATCTGTAATTGGTGCCACCTGCAAACTTGCTGTTTTTCTGTTTATTCCTGAGACCAAATTGTTCATAAGGAATTTAACAAGACTACTTATTTCACGCGGCATCTCACAGTTGGAAGTTAGGCAGCCTTTAACAGATTAACAGAGTTGGAAGGGACCTTGTAGTCATCTAGTCCAACCCCGGCCCCCACCCAGCCAAAGCAGGAGACCCTGACACCATTTCACTCCAGTCTCTTCTTGAAAGCTTCCTGTGATGAAGCTCCCACAACTTCCGAAGGCAACTTCTGTTCCATTGGCTGATGGTTCTCCCTGCCAGAAAATTTCTCCTTATTTCCAGGTTGAATCTCTCCTTGATCAGTTTCCATCCATTGTTCCTTGTCTGGCCTTCAGGGGGTTATTTATTTATTTTTATTTATTTATTTGTCAAACACAACAGTATATATAAGCATGAAATAACCATACGAATTGGATACAACCAAAGGGAACATTAGGACAGGAACGGTAGGCACGCTGGTGCTCTAATGCACGCCCCTTACAGACCTCTTAGGAATGGGGTGAGGTCAATGGTAGACAGTTTTTGGTTGAAGTTTTGGGGATTTTGGGAAGAGACCACAGAGTCAGGTAGTGCATTCCAGGCATTAACAACTCTCTTACTGAAGTCATATTTTCTACAATCAAGATTGGAGCGGTTCACATTAAGTTTAAATCTATTGTGTGCTCCTGTATTGTTGCGATTAAAGCTGAAGTAGTCTTCGACAGGAAGGACATTGTAGCTGATGATTTTATGAGTTATACTCAGGTCAGGGTGAAAATAGCTTCACCCTCCTCCTCTCTTGTGGCAGCCTTATACATTTTAAAAATAAATAAACAAGCCTCTGCATTCCAGAACATTAGCTGTTCTCTTAACTTTTAATTAACATCTGTAGCAACTAAGAATATTATGACATTTAGGCCTTCTCAAGTAAACAGGCTGGATTGCTTTGGCTTTTACAAAACAGCAGCAGCAGGTACAAATTCATCACCATTGATCCGTCTCTTGGAGCTCATTAGAAATATCTGCCTTTTGGTGGCTCCCCAAAGTTCTTGATTATAATTTGTTCATGTAGCGATGGGTAAGAACAGCAGGAGGCTGCTAAAGCTATTTTCCTAAATTTTGTTGTGTTGTGTTTTGACATTAAGTTTTCATTTGTTTTTGGGTTGTGTTTTTTTTTTTAGTCAAGTGTTGCCCTTTTAATAATAAAGAACTGGAGCAACAAACTTGGAAGCTGGGGGAAAATTACTACCAGGAAATTGAGTTAAGTGAACAAACCAGGGATAAGTTAATTACGGGTAAAACGTATTAAACAAATGCAGCCCCAGCTGACAATTTTATTGTAGTGTAATCTTTTAAAGATCACTGCTTTTATAGGCAATTTTTAAAAGGTTAGCCACAATTATCTATCTATCTATCTATCTATCTATCTATCTATCTATCTATCTATCTATCTATCTATCTATCAAAGTTATATGGTGCTCATTTGGGTGGCTTAACATACATTAAATAAAAGGCAGGATAAACATTAAAACAATAAATGAGAGGATCTTAAATTTTAAAAATCCAGTTGAATAGGATGGAGAGAGAGCAAAGTTCACAGGGGAAAGTGATGGGGTGTTCTCTAGTCCATCAGCCACCTCCAGCGTGCCATGGGGTGTTCTCTAGTCCATCAGCCACCTCCAGCGTGCCATGGGATGTTCTCTAGTCCATCAGCCACCTCCAGCGTGCCACACCCACCCACACCCAGTAACCTGTTAGTAAAGGTGATACAATATGGTTTGGCTATTAAAATCTAAGACTACTTAGTGGCTTTAGTGGAAGCAGCAGGTGAAGCACCTACTTAGTGGAAGCAGCAGGTGAAGCTAAGCAAGATCACATCAAATACCTGTACAATTAGCACAGGGGCGCCCCAAGGCTGTGTGCTCTCCCCACTTCTCTTCTCTCTGTATACCAATGACTGCATCTCCAATGATCCATTTGTTAAGCTACTGAAGTTCGCAGATGACACAACAGTGATTGGTCTCATTCGAGACAATGACGAATCCGCATATAGACGAGAGGTCGAACGACTAGCCTTGTGGTGCAACCAAAACAATCTGGAACTGAACACACTCAAAACTGTAGAAATGGTGGTAGACTTTAGGAAAAACCCTTCCATACTTCCACCTCTCACAATACTTGACAACACAGTATCAACAGTAGAAACCTTCAAATTTCTGGGTTCTATCATATCGCAAGATCTCAAATGGACAGCTAACATCAAAAACATCATTAAAAAAGGACAACAAAGAATGTTCTTTCTGCGCCAACTCAGTAAGCTCAAACTGCCCAAGGAGCTGCTGATACAGTTCTACAGAGGAATTATTGAGTCTGTCATTTGCACCTCTATAACTGTCTGGTTCGGTTCTGCAACCCAACAAGAAAAACACAGACTTCAGAGGATAATTAGAACTGCAGAAAAAATAATTGCTACCAACTTGCCTTCCATTGAGGACCTGTATACTGCACGAATCAAGAAGAGGGCCGTGAAAATATTTGCAGATCCCTCGCATCCTGGACATAAACTGTTTCAACTCCTACCCTCAAAACGACGCTATAGAGCACTGCACACCAGAACAACTAGACACAAGAACAGTTTTTTTCCCAAGGCCATCACTCTGCTAAACAAATAATTCCCTCAACACTGTCAGACTATTTACTGAATCTGCACTACTATTAATCGTTTCATAGCTCCCATCACCAATCTCCTTCCACTTATGACTGTATGACTATAACTTGTTGCTGGCAATCCTTATGATTTATATTGATATATTGATCATCAATTGTGTTGTAAATGTTGTACCTTGATGAACGTATCTTTTCTTTTATGTACACTGAGAGCATATGCACCAAGACAAATTCCTTGTGTGTCCAATCACACTTGGCCAATAAAATTCTATTCTATTCTATTCTATTATTTTGTAATATTATGGTGGGTGGGTGGGTGGGTAGATGGGTACCTGGAATTTTTCATTTCCCCCCCCCCCTTTTCATGAGGATGCTTGGAACAGTGTATCAAAACTAAAATATTGAGTTATAATTGTAAGGTAAATGAATAAACCCAGCCAGCCCTGTAAAGGGGGGGGGGAGTTAATTTTTTTAAAAAGAAGTGGAAAAGTTAAAATAATAGTGGGAAATTACAAAGGGGCACAACATGGAGTTTTCCAACAGGAGTTGCCCCAACAATAAGGCTGTCCAAACTTGGCAACTTTTAAGAGATTTGGACTTCAACTCCCAGAATTCCCCAGCCAGCATAACATAGGTGACTGGAGCATTCTGGGAGTTGAAGTCCACAGAGATCTTAAAAGTTGCCAAAGTTGGACACCCCCTACCCTAAAAAGCCTTCACTGATAACCACGAAGCAACGTATCTCGGGGGGTCACGTGAGAACAGAAACCCCACGCGTGGAAGGCGCAAAAAAAAAACAACCCGCTTGTTTCTGCCTCCTCCCCCTCTCTGGACGCCAGGGGGCGCGCTCCGCCGCAAGCCCTTCCCGCGTCTCCCACTGCGGGCAAAGATTCTCCACGCTCCGACTTCGGCTTTTGGAGAAGATTGTCCCGCGGCGACACCCGTCTTCCAGCTGCCCGCGGTTGCTGCGAAAGCGGGGAAGGAGGTGAGGTTGGGGGGGGCGTCCCTTCCATAGCGACCGGTGGGGCGTCGCCGCCGCCAAGCCCCTCCTCGCCCTCTGATTGGTCCCTGCAGCTGCCCTTCGGCCTCCGCGGGCGGTGATTGGGCGTCGCCGGGCGGGTTTCTCCCCGAGGGTGGTTTGGTTCAGCTGGACAGTGGCGGGCGCAGGGGAGTCCGGGCCGGCGAGCTCTGCCTTTTCGCCTCTCTCCCCTCGGCCAGGCCTGAGAGGGGCGCCCAGCGGGACCATGTCGAGCCAGGAAGAAGAAGAGGAAGAGCAGCGGCGGGCCAAGGAGATCCTGAGGGGATTCAAACTGTATCCGGCCTGTCAGGGAGGCGCGCGAGGGGGCGGCGGCGGCGGGGAAATACGGTAATGCGGCGGCGGCGGCGGCGGGGATGGTGATGGTGGTGTTAACTTTGAAGGGGTGCTTCAGAAGAAGAAATACGGTAAGATTCTATCTAGGCTGGGGGCTGCCTTGGGTGGCTTGCGCGCTTATTTGGTTACTTACGGTACTTCGGAGGCGCAGCGTTTAGAGAGACTTTGTTGCTTTAAGCCTGAGGATTCAACTCCCAGACTTTCAGCCAGCAAAGCTGGCTGGGGGATTCTGGGAGTTGAAGTCCGCCAGGCTTAAAGCGGCCAAGGTTGGAGTCCCCTGTTTTAGAGGGGCTGGATAAATACGGTAGGAGGGTAATGACTGGGGGGGGCTCATTTGGGGGGGGCTGTCCTGGGGGAGGTGGGGGAGTGCCTTGAGCTGCCTGGATTCGTCGTCCCCCCCCGATACAGGTAGTCCTCGACTTACGACGGTTCGTTTAGTGACCGTCACTGAGAGAAAAGGGCGTATTTTTTTCACAGTGGCGGGACTCATTTTGGGGGGGCTCTCCTGGAGGAGGTGAAAAGAAGAGCTGCCTGGGGTTGCCCCCCGCCCCCCCCCCCCGATACAGATAGTCCTAGACTTACGACGGTTCGTTTAGTGACCGTCACTGGGAGAAAAGGGACTTACTGCTTATTTTTTTCACAGTGGCGGGACTCATTTTAGGGGGGGGCTCTCCTGGGGGAGGTGGGGGGAGTGTCTTGAGCTGCCTGGAGTCTCCCCCCGCCCGATACAGGTAGTCCTTGACTTACGACGGTTCGTTTAGTGACCGTCACTGGGAGAAAAGGGCTTATTTTTTTCACAGTGGGGGGGATTTCCTAGGGGAGGGGGGGCAGTGTCTTCAGCCACCTGGAGTCCCCTCCCCCCCCGCTACAGGTAGTCCTCGACTTACAACGGTTCATTTAGTGACCGTCACTGGAAAACGGGACTATTTTTTTTCACCTTGGCGACCTTTGCAGCATCCCGCGGCTCAAAATTCAAACGCTTGGCCACTGGTTTTGTACTTAACGGCCGTTTTGGCGTCACAGGATTCCCCTTGGGCAACCTTCTGGCCAGCAAAGTCAATTTTTGATGTTGGGGGAGGGGAAGAGGCCAGATTCACTTAACGGCCGTGTGACTCACTTAACAAATGGAGCTGATTCGATTAACAAAACGGCGCGAGACTCGGGTAACAAATTCTCACTTTTAATAAAGTTTGGCTCAGTTGTGGTCATAAGTCGAGGACTGCTTATATTGGCTGGAATTCTGCCCCTCTCCCCCTTTCCCAACCTGTTCCAGGTGAATGAATAATCTGGGGGCCATACAGTTGCTGGGGTAAATACTGGTTAGTATTTTGAGGCTCCAGTTCATACCACATAGAGGTAGTTCTCCAGTTACGACCACAATTGAGCCCTGGATTTCTGCTGCTGAGCGGGACAATGGTTACGTGAGTTTTGCACCCTTTTTTAATGACCTTTCTTGCCACCGTTGTTAAGTGAATCGCTGCGCTTGTGAAGTTTGTAACTTGGCTGTTGAGTGAATTTGGCTTCCCCATGGACTTGGCTTGTCAGAAAGATCATAAAAGAGTATCATGTGATCACTGCGACCGTCATAAATATGAGTCAGTTGCCAAGTGTCTGCATTTTGATGACTTTGTGGGGATGTTGCGATGGTCGTAAGGGTGAAAAACGGTCCTAAGTCGCTTTTCAGTGCTATTGTAACTTCGAGCAGTCATTAAATGAACTGTTGTAAGTTGAGGATTCCAGTATTTAACAGTGTCAGGTGAAGGCTGCGCATATCTTGCCTTAAGCTTAGTATTCATTTTAGTTAAATAGAAGAGGTTAAGGCAGAAGACTTCAAACTTGGCAGCTTTAAGACTTGTGGATTTCAACTCCCAGAATTCTCCAGCCAGCATAGGTGGAGAATTCTGGGAGTTGAAGTCCACGTCTTAAAGCTGCCAACTTTGAAGATTACTTTTCTGTTTGTTTTGTGGGTTAATATATTGTCTGAACCCAGCTGGCATGGTTGCTTCATGCGTCCATATAAAGCAGTGGCCAAAATTGTGGAAATCTTTTGGGAAAAGTGTATATTCTAAAACTAATATCACCACTTTTTTGGGGGGGAGTAATACCATACAATTAGGGACGTGGTGGCTCAGTGGCTAGGCACGCTGAACTTGTCGATCGAAAGGTCAGCAGTTCAGCCGTTCGAATCCCTAGTGACGCATAATGGAGTGAGCTCCCGTTACTTGTCCCAGCTTCTGCCAACCTAGCAGTTCGAAAGCACGTAAAAAATGCAAGTAGGAAAATAGGGGACCACCTTTGGTGGGAAGGGAACAGCGTTCCATGCGTCTTTGGCGTTTAGTCATGCCGGCCACATGACCACAGAGACGTCTTCGGACAGCGCTGGCTCTTTGGCTTTGAAACGGAGATGAGCACCGCCCCCTAGAGTCGGGAACGACTAGCACATATGTGCGAGGGGAACCTTTGCCTTCACCATACAATTATATATCAATGGGAAGATAATTTAATCAGGAATGTAATGCAATAACATTTATGAAGGATTTGTTATTAGAATAGCAGTTACAGGCTCAAGAAGAAAAGTGAAACGTAGAAAAAATGAGATATACAAAAATTATCACCATAGAAAAAACGAACTATACAAAAATTATCACCATGTCAGTGAATCCTTAGTTGGGTAACCTTCAGCATGAATATTGGCCTTACAACGTCTTCCCATGGAGTGAACCAAGTGTGAGTTCTGCAGCTGTTCTAATGTGAAACCAAGATTGAATGATGGCTTCTATTAACTGGGTTTTATTGCTGGGTCGCTTCTGACTAAGATGTTTCTTTAGTCGACTCCCTAGATTTTCAATTGGGGCCGTGGATAGCTCAGGCTGTAAGGAGCCTGTTATTAAGAACACAGTAGCCTGCAATTACTGCAGGTTCAAGCCCGGCCCAAGGTTGACTCAGCCTTCCATCCTTTATAAGGTAGGTAAAATGAGGACCCAGATTGTTGGGGGGGCAATAAGTTGACTTTGTAAATATACAAATAGAATGAGACTATTGCCTTACACACTGTAAGCCGCTCTGAGTCTTCGGAAAAGGGCGGGGTATAAATGTAAATAAATAAATTGGGTGAAGGTCTGGGCTATTCCCAAGCCATTCCAGCAGTGGAATAGGATTATCTTGAAAGTCCCCCCAAAAAGTGGTGTTATTAGCCATCAAACCTCGAAAATACACTTTTCCCAAAAGGTTTCCAAATTTTGGCCACTACTGTATAAGTATTCCTCGAATTATGACCACAATTGAGCCTGTAATTTCTGTTTCTAAGCAGGATATTGGTTAAGTGAGCTTTGCTGCATTTTCCGATCTTTCTTCGTGCTACAGTTGTGAACGAAGCAGTGCAGTAGTTAAGTTAGCAACGTGGTTGTTAAGTGAATCTGGCTTGTCCGAAGGTCGCAAAAGCGGATCACACGATCCTGAGACACTGCAACCGTCATAAAATAAATGGCAGTTTCCAAAGCATCCGGATTTTGGTCACAGGACTGTGGGGATGCTGGTCATAAGGGTGAAAAACGGTCATAAGTCACTTTTTTTCAGTGCCCGTTGTAACTTCGATCACTGAACGAATGGCTGTAAGTCAAGGACTACCTATATGGCGCAAACCCAGAAATAACGCTGGGATCCAATTCAAAGTAAGAGGCATGGATGCATCTTGGGGTTTGGGAGGGGCTCTCTGCCTTTCTTCTTAGGCTACCTTACATTTATTTGGAGGACTTCCAAAATCACTTTTCAGACAAGTAGTTTTAGCGCAGGCCTTACAAGCTGATGGGAAAGTGAAGGGATCCATACCGACTCTCTTCATTGAAGAACCTCTGTAATTCTGGGTTGAAACGAAAGGTCCTTGGTGCTCTCTGAGCTTGGTTGTTTTCTTGGAGACGTTTCATGACCCAACTAGGGAACATCATCAGGGCAACCCCCACTCCCTTCCAGCACTGATGATGTTCCCTAGTTGGGTCATGAAATGTCTGCAAAAAAAAAAACACCAACCATGACCCAAACTAGGGAACATCATCAGTGCTGGGGAGGGAGGGAGGGAGGAAGGAAGGAGGGAAGGAAAGGAAGGAGAGGAGGAAGAGGACTATGGGGCCCTTGGTACTCTCTGATCTTGATTGTTTTCTTGCAAATGTTTCAGTACCCAGCCTGGCAATGTCATCAGTGCTAGAAGGAAGAAGGAAGGGGAAAGAGGAGGAGGAAGAAGAGGTGGTGGTGGTGGAGGAAAAGGACTGTGGCGCCCTTGGTGCTCTCTGATCTTGGTTGTTTTCTTGAAGACATTTCATGACCCAACTAGGGAACATCATCCGTGCAACCCCCACTCCCTTCCAGCACTGATGATGTTCCCTAGTTGGGTCATGAAATGTCTGCAAAAAAAAAAAACCAACCATGACCCAAACTAGGGAACATCATCAGTGCTGGGAAGGGAGGGAGGGAAGAAGGGAGGGAGGGAGGGAGGGAGGGAGGGAGGGAGGAAGGAAGGAAGGAAGGAAGGAAGGAAGGAAGGAAGGAAGGAAGGAAGGAAGGAAGGAAGGAGAGGACTGTGGGGCTCTTGGTTGTTTTCTTGAAGACATTTCATGACCCAACTAGGTAACATCATCAGTGCAACCCCCACTCCCTTCTGGCACTGATGATGTTACCTAGTTGGGACATAAAACGTCTGCCAAAAAAACAAAAAAAAACCAAGCTCAGAGAGCATCTGTCAAATGACAGTGCAAATCAGCCTTCACATCACCAAGGACTCCTCTTAGCCGCTTACTAGGCATCTACAATAAGTACTAACTGGGAATGTAGTAAGCTAGGCTAATCCAAAGTGCCTGCTTTCAGCCCCTCTTCTCTCCCCCCGCCCCACCCTTTGGTGAGATTATATAGATGTCTGCTGTGGAATTCACCCTCTGAATCGGTCTTACTCGGTGGTAAAAGCAGAAAGGAGCGTGTTGCAAGAGAACCCTGCAGAGCTAATTGCTCGAGCGAGTGAGTCAAACCACAGATCAAGTCGAAAAGATCTTGATTTGTAACAATGGCCATCCCTTAAACACAAACGCCATCCGACTCAGGAGACTCGACTCGCATAAGATCCTCCTGCCAGGAGCAAATGCCCGTCCACCTTCTCCCTCGTCTTGCAAAGAGAGTCTTGCATCCCCCGCTACCCCGAGACAAGGTCCTTGGAGGTCTTCTAGCCCCCCCCACCCCCCACTCAAGCAGGAGACCCTATCCCATTTCAGAATCAGAATTGAGCTGGAAGGGACCTTGGAGGTCTTCTAGTCCCCCCCTGTTCAGGCAGAAAACTCTATACCCGTGATGGCGAACCTATGCCACACGTGGCACAGGTAGCACGCGGAGCCATATTGGTGGGCACGTGAGCTCAGCTCCAATTTTGGGCCTTCTGGGCCCACCAGAAGTAGGGAAACAGGCTTTTTCTGGCCTCCGGAAGGCCTTGGGGGATGGGGAAAGCCGTTTTTGCCCTCCCCAGGCTCCTAAAAAGGCTCTGGAGCCTGGGGAGAGCGAAAAACGGGCCCACAGTACCATTGCGTGGCCAAAGCGGGGGGGTCACGCGTGCATGCGCGGGAGGGCGGGGTGCAGAGAATTATGGGTGGTGGGCACGTGTGCACACAACACACACACACCCCGCGCTCCCCCCGCTTTTGGCATGCGATGGCCAAAAGGTTAGCCATCCCTGCCCTATACCATTTCAGACAAATTTCTTCTTAAAAACCTCCAGGGTTGGGAGCATTCACAACTTCTGGAGGCACTCTCGCGGATGTGCCTCCCGTTTTGCATGTTGCTAGCAAATAAAATGCAGACTTGGAGCAGAATAGCATGGCGGAGGTGTTAATATAGAGCAGGGGTGTCAAACTTGATTTCATTGAGGGCCGCATCAGGGTTGTGTTTGACCTTGGGGTGTGTGTGTGTGTGTAACCAGAGTGGCCATGGCCTGCTTGATGTCCCTCATATCGGGGGTGCCTGTGGCAGCCCGAATGCTCTGCCAACAAAATAGGCTCTGTAGCTCTGTTTCTGGCTGCGACAGCCTCCTGCAACCCTCTACCAGTAAAAACAGAGCTTGGGAGGGCTGTGTGAGCTCTGTTTTCGCTGGCAGAGGGTTGCAGGAGGCTGTCAGAGCCGGAAACGGAGCTCTAGAGCCTATTTTCGTCAGAGCCAAAAATGGAGCTCAGGAGCCCGTTTTTGCTGGCAGAGGGTTGCAGGAGGCTGTGGCAGCCAAAAATGGAGCTCGGGAGCCCGTTTTCAGTAGCACAGGCTACTGTTGTGGTTCATCAGCAGCCTGCGGAGCTGGCAACAGAGTCGGACAGCGATGAGGCTGAGGTGAGGCCAGGGCCATCGGGAAGTGAGGTGAGGACTCCAGAGCCTCCAGAGACTGATAGTAGTGAGGCAGAGGAACAGGAGGAGCCTGTTCCTAATGCACGCATGAGAAGAGCTGCCAGAAGGCAAGAACAGCTCAAGCAGAGAGGACAACTCGGGAGTAAGGCCAGGAGATGATTTGCCCCTCCCATAAGGCTTAAAACAGACCAGCAACGGCGTTTGAGCTTTGCTGGAAAACAACATTGGTAGCTGCGTCTTCTGCTTCGTCTACGTCTTGGATTTATTTTCGTGACTTCTGAACTTTTACCAAGAAAGGCCTTTGGCAGTTTGCCTAATTGGACCAAGGTTTGCGATAGGACTGAGGAATTTGTGTTGGGAGGAATTTGCTTTAATTTGAGTTGAACGACACTGGGAATGAAGGACTGAGTTTCCTGCTACCTACTTGGGCCTGGGTCACAACAGCACTGTGAGCTGGTCCCTCACTGTTTCCAGGGTGGCTACGTGGTCCAGCACCCTGTGGGCCGGGTGTGGCCCATGGGCCTTGAGTTTGACACCCCTGATCCACAGCATGCTAGCTTGAGGAAGGCTGCAATCAGATGTGAGGTCTCATTTGGGGGAAGAAGCGAATCTCCCAAGAACTGTCCTGTATTTCCATGAGAGATAGGAACAGCGGCACCTGTTGCCAGCAACACTGAAGACGGAGTTGAACTTTTGGAGGGTTTTGTTTTTCCAGCGTGATCCACCCAGGGCAGCCTCGGTGTCAAGGGAGTAACCCTGAGATTTGGGCAACCATATAGATGTTCTTAAATCAAATCAAATCACACGAGTCGAAGACAGAGAGGAGATCCAATATTTTTGGGGTATAAATCCTGTAATGACCGTTTGGAGAACCCGCGAGATCAGTTACATAAATTTACTGGACCTGTAGGTTTCTCGAAGCTTGTTCTCTTGCTCCTTTATATTCACACCGGAGGGCTCTTTTTTTTTTTTTTTTTTTTGGGTATCCAGGTTTGGAAAAAGGTAGAAAATAAGAATTAATTCTTCTATAAAGATGGCTTGAGCAAAGGTAAATGAAGGAATTCTGGATTTGAGCCCACTCTCCTTCCTCAAATATTAGCGCGGGGAATTATTTTTTTACATAGTCCAGACCTCGGACTGTTGGTCTGTTTCGTTTCACCAGCAATGCTTCTGCATTCCAGGCACAGTTTGTAATCTAGTTGTGTTCCTCCAAAGAGGTGGCGGTTTTATTTTCTGATATGTGGGATTGTGCTTTGCTTGTTTGTTTTAACGTTGGCTGGGAATGAAGACAGATGGATCCCTAAATAGCCTTTCTCTTTATAGCCTGACTTATCTTGGTGTTCTGTTAGGTTCACAAAAAGATCCTTGGGTTTTAAAGTGATATTATCATAGAGGTAATCCTCGATTTACGGACCACATTGCAGAGTGAGGAATTTGTTCAGTCAGTTTTTTGCCCCCATTGGATGGCCTTTCTTGCCACCGTTGTTAAATGAATCGCTACACTCGTAACAGGAAGGCTTAAGGGAATCTGGCTTTTCCCATGGACTTTGCTTGTCGGAAAGTCGCCAAAGGGGATCACGCGACCCCGGGATCTTGCAACCGTCATAAATATGAACCAGCTGCCAAGCATTAGAATTTTGATCACCTGACCCAGTTGTAAGTGTGAAAAACGGTCATAGGTCACTTTTTCAGTGCCGTTGTAACGGTCACTAAATGAACTGTTGTAGGTTAAGGTCTGCCTGCCTACCAACCTATCTTATCCTATCTATCTATCTATCTATCTCTACCAACCATATCTATCTATCATCTCTCTAACCCAAATTAGCTGCCCAATATGCTACATAGCATGGAAGGATTTAATGCTCTCTCTTTGGAATCAAGATCACATGAAGTGCTAATACCACTTTATAAGGCCTTGGTAAGGCCATACTTGGAATACTGCATCCAGTTTTGGTCACCACAATGTCAAGAATTTGAGACTCTAGAAAAAGTGCAGACAAGAGCAACAAAAGAGGATTAGGGGATGATTGGAGGGCTAAAACATATGAAGAAAGGTTGCAGGAACTGGGTATGTCTAGTTTAATGAAAAGAAGGACTAGGGGAGACATGATAGCAGGGTTCCAATATCTCAGGGGCTGCCACAAAGAAGAGGGAGTCGGGCTGTTCTCCAAAGCACCTGAAGGTAGAACAAGAAGCAATGGGTGGAAATTAATCAAGGAGAGAAGCAATTTAGAACTAAGGAGAAATTTCCTGACAGAACAATTAATCAGTGGAATGACTTGCCTCCGGAAGTTGTGAATGCTCCAACACTGGAAGTTTTTAAGAAGAGACTGGACAGCCACTTGTCTGAAGCGGTATAGGGTTTCCTGCCTAAGCAGAGGGTTGGACTAGAAGACCTCCAAGGTCCCTTCCAACTCTGGTATTCTATTCTATTCTATTCTATTCTATTCTACTCTACTCTACTCTACTCTACTCTACTCTACTCTACTCTACTCTACTCTACTCTACTCTACTCTACTCTACTCTATCCTATCCTCGTTCCCGTTCTATTCTATTCTATTCTATTCTATTCTATTCTATTCTATTCTATTCTTCATATAACAATATACATACATATACTGATATACACACATACATACATACAAACACACACACATACTAGCACACACACACACCACCCAGAGTTATCTTGTAGGGGAGATGGCCAGCACCGAAATTTAATAAAATAAATAAATATACAGGGCCGGTTTCAAAACCCTTGCAATCGAAGGCTTCCCAATTGAGCTGCAAAGGCCAGCCTAACTGTTTAAAAGCTCTTCTTCCTTGTTCAATGAGGAACCTTTGGAAGCCGGTTTCCAAAGGAAATGGACAGTCCAATTTTGGCTCTCGGGATTCCCCACCGGAGGCTGTTAGTGCCGTTGCAGGATCTTTTGCTTAGATCCCACGAAGAAGGGATCAGAGAGGTGTAAAGAAGATTATAGCCTTGAGATCAGGAGCTAGGAAGAGAAGGAGTGGGGGGAGGCGGCGGCACAGGCTAAAATAGTTCACCGCAGCTGTACCACATAATAAGCTTGGCTCCAATTCAACGCCAGCAATTAGGAGTGTCATGCCAGTAAGGGATGCACCGCAGAAAACTTGGTTGCCTTCTCTTGTTTCAAGAATAGAATAGAATAGAATAGAATAGAATTTTTATTGGCCAAGTGTGATTGGACACACAAGGAATTTGTCTTGGTGCATATGCTCTCAGCGTACATAAAAGAAAAGATACGTTCATCAAGGTACAACATTTACAACACAATTGATGGTCAATATATCAATATAAATCATAAGGATTGCCAGCAACAAGTTATAGTCATACAGTCATAAATGGAAAGAGATTGGTGATGGGAACAATGAGAAGATTAATAGTAGTGCAGATTCAGTAAATAGTCTGACAGTGTTGAGGGAATTATTTGTTTAGCAGAGTGATGGCCTTCGGGAAAAAACTGTTCTTGTGAAGGTAGCCATGTTGGCTTGTGAAGAAAAAACCCCACCCTTGGGCAGTACCTGTGGGTTGGAATCATTTAGAGAGAAATCGGGAAGACTCTCGGTGGTTTTACAGGTAGTCCTCGGCTTATGACCACAGCGGAGACCGACATTTCTCTGCTTCAGTGAGATGTTTTAAGTGCGTTTCCTCCCTCCCCATTTGACAACATTTCTTGCCCCCGCTGTTATGTGAATCACTGCGGTTGATAAGTGAGTAACGTCGCTAAGGACATCTGGCTTCCCCGTGGACTTTGCTTGCCCGAAGGTCACAAAAGGGGGGGGGGTGTCGCGTGACACCGGGATACCGCAACCGTCGTAAAGACGAGTCAAGTTTTCGAGCGCCTTGAATTTTGATCACGTGAGCGTGGAGTTGCTACAAAAGTTCATACCTGAGAAACGGTCACAAGTCACTTTGTTCAGTGCCGTCGGAACGGTCACTAAATGA
The DNA here is from genome assembly GCF_028640845.1 of Ahaetulla prasina. NCBI lineage: Eukaryota > Metazoa > Chordata > Lepidosauria > Squamata > Colubridae > Ahaetulla > Ahaetulla prasina. The sequence goes on from NC_080544.1 coordinate 110,428,059, forward strand.
ACTGTTGTAAGTCGAGGACTACCTGCATTTCTCTCCACCTTCCTAGCTTTAAAAAAAAAAAGGGGGGGAGTTTTCGAAATCAAACCTTGCAAATGTTCACCTGTCCTGATATACAGCAGTGGCCAAAATTGTGGAAACCTTTTGGGAAAAGTGAATTTTTGATGGCTAATAACACCACTTGTTTTTGGAGTTTCAAGAGAATCCTATTCCACTGCTGGAATGGCCTGGGAATAGCCCAGACCTTCATCCAATTGAAAATCCATGGAGGCGACTAAAGAAACTGGTTAGTCAGAAGCGATCCAGCAATAAAACCCAGTTAATAGAAGCCATCATTCAATCTTGGTTTCACATTAGAACAGCTGCAGAACTCAAAGACTTGGTTCACTCCATGGGAAGATGTTGTAAGGCCGAAATTCACGCTAAAGGTTACCCAACTAAGGATTCACTGACATGGGGATAATTTTTGTATATTTCGTTTTTTCTATGGTGATAATTTTTGTATCTCTCGTTTTTTCTACGTGTTTCACTTCTCTTCTTTATACTGTAACTGCTATTCTAATAGCAAATGCTTCCTAAAAGTTACTGCATTACATTCTTGATTCAATTATCTTTCCATTGATACATAATTTTATGGTATTACTCCCCCCCAAAAAATGGTTTTATTAGCAAGTTTTAGAAAATACACTTTTCCCAAAAGGTTTCCACAATTTTGCCCACCACTGTAGCTGTCTCTCTGGGATTCCTGTATTCCTTTGAAATACAGGTGAAACTCAAAAGATTAGAATATCGTGCAAAAGTTCATTTATTTCAGTAATGCAACTTAAAAGGTGAAACTAATATATGAGATAGACTCATTACATGCAAAGCGAGATAGTTCATGCCTTGATTTGTCATCATTTTGATGATTATGGCTGACAGCTCATGAAAACCCTAAATTCACAATCTCAGAAAATTAGAATATTGTGAAAAGGTTCAATATTCTAGGCTCAAAGTCTCCCACTCTAATCAGCTACTTAAGCCATAACACCTGCAAAGGGTTCCTGAGCCTTTAAATGGTCTCCCAGTCTGGTTCAGTAGGAATCGCAATCATGGGAAAGACTGCTGACCTGACCGTTGTGCAGAAAACCATCATTGACACCCTCCATAAGGAGGGAAAGCCTCAAAAGGTAATTGCAAAATAGAATAGAATAGAATAGAATTTTATTGGCCAAGTGTGATTGGACACACAAGGAATTTGTCTTGGTGCATATGCTCTCAGTGTACATAAAAGAAAAGATACGTTCATCAAGGTACAACATTTACAACACAATTGATGATCAATATATCAATATAAATCATAAGGATTGCCAGCAACAAGTTATAGTCATACAGTCATAAGTGGAAAGAGATTGGTGATGGGAACTATGAAACGATTAATAGTAGTGCAGATTCAGTAAATAGTCTGACAGTGTTGAGGGAATTATTTGTTTAGCAGAGTGATGGCCTTCGGGAAAAAACTGTTCTTGTGTCTAGTTGTTCTGGTGTGCAGTGCTCTATAGCGTCGTTTTGAGGGTAGGAGTTGAAACAGTTGAAAAAGAAGTTGAAAAGTCACATGAACAGTTGAAAAAGAAGTTGGATGTTCCCAAAGTGCTGTATCAAAGCACATTAAATTTTTTTAAATTTATGGGTTTTAATTGGGGGTTTTAAATGGGGTTTTAAATTGTATCTAAATTTTTAGGCCGTTATTGAATCAGTTTTTTATATAGTTTTTAATTTGTATTCTATGTATTGTGTTTTTTATTGGCTGTGAACCGCCCTGAGTCCTTCGGGAGAAGGGCGGTATACAAATATAATAAATAAATAAATTAATTAATTAATAGAAAGTCGTGTGGAAGAAAAAGGTGCACAAGCAGCAGGGATGACCGCAGCCTGGAACTTTTGCACGATATTCTAATTTTTTGAGTTTCACCTGTACTTCTGAAATAGACTCATCTCAGTCAGTTTCACATGGAGGGAACTGTCCAGCAAGGCTGTTCCTGAAAAAAAAGACCCGGGAACGAAAACTGAAAAGTGGCTGGAGTTTTGGACAAACTGGCTGTGATTTTATTTTTATTTTTTTTGTTTTCTGAGAGCAAAACTTCCTCTGGTCATCTTTATTTGTCCAAACAAGACAGCATAGACCAGGGGTCTCCAACCTTGGCAACTTTAAGCCTGAAGCTTTGCTGGCTGGGCAATTCTGGGAGTTGAAGTCCTCCAGGCTTAAAGTTGCCAAGGTTAGAGACCCCTGGCATAGACTGTCAGAAAAATACTTACAGGTAATCCTCGATTTACGACCACAACTGAGCCCGATATTTCTGTCGTTAGGTGAGACATTTGTTAAGTGAGTTTTTGCCCCATTTTACGACTTTTCTTGCCACAGTTGTTAAGTGAATCACTGCAGTTCATAAGTTGGTCATCCCGATTGTTGAGTGAATCTGGCTTCCCCCATTGACTTTGCTTGTCAGAAGGTTGCGAAAGAGGATGACGTAACCATGGGACACCGCAACCGTCATAAATATGAGCCAGTCGCCAAGCGTCTGGATTTGGATCACGTGACCGTGGGGATGCTGCAACGGTCGTAAGTGTGAAAAATGGTCATAAGTCTCTTTTTTTCAGGGCCATTGTAACTTTGAATGGTCACTAAATGAACTGTTGTATCTTGAGGACTACCTATATACAAGTAGACCTCAACTTCCGATAGTTCGTTTAGTGACTGTTCAGAGTTACAACAGCACTGAAAAAAGAGGCTTATGACCGTTTTCACACTTACGACCATTGTAGCATCCCTGTGGTCACATGATCCAAATTTGGAAGCTTGACGACTGGCTCATATTTATGACGGTTGCAGTGTCCCGGGGTGTGTGTGTGTGTGTGTGTCACGTGATCCTCTTTTGCGACCTTCTGACAAGCAAAGTCAATGGGGGAAGCCAGATTCACTCAACCACTATGTGACTAACTTAATAACCACAGTGATTCACTTAACAACGGTGGCAAGGGAAGCCGTAAAATGGGACAAAAACTCACGTAACAAATGTCTCGCTTAACCACAGAAATGTGGGGTTCAATTGTGGTCATAAGTCAAGGATTACCTGTAGCCTGGAGAGGTTTAACTTTCCTATTTTTTTTTTTTTTGTTTGTTTACATTTATACCCCGCCCTTCTCCGAAGACTCAGGGCGGCTTACAGTGTATAAGGCAATAGTCTCATCCTATTTGTATATTTATTATTATTATTATTATTATTATTATTATTATTATTATTATTATTATTATTATTATTATTTATTTGATTTTTATACCGCCCTTCTCCCGAAGGACTCAGGGCGGTGTACAGGCAAGATAAAACCAACAATACAATATACAGATTAAAATACCATTTTAAAAAACTTATTTAAATTAGCCTGAAATTAAAATTTCCGTAAACTAAAAACCCCGTTTTAAAATTAATAAAATTTCACATTAAAAATCCAATTTAAGCCAGCCCCGCGCGGATAAAGAGATGTGTCTTCAGTTCGCGACGGAATGTCCGAAGGTCAGGTATTTGACGTAAACCCGGGGGAAGCTGTATATTTATATACAAAGTCAACTTTTATTGCCCCCCCAACAATCTGGGTCCTCATTTTACCTACCTTATAAAGGATGGAAGGCTGAGTCAACCTTGGGCCTGGTGGGACTCGAACCTGCAGTAATTGTAATTGCAGGCAGCTGCAATGCAGCCTGCAATAACAGGCTGCATTAGCCTGGTGAGCCACTTCCCAGCCCTTTTCTGGTTGGTTTGCTTTTTTTGCAGACATTTCATTACCCAACTAGGTAACATCATCAGTGCTAGAAGGGAATAGGGGTTGGTTCTCTTTCACAGATGGCTTGCCTGTCAGCCTTAACAGGAAGGTTTCCTGCTTGACTGTTGTACTGATATTAATCCTGGAGTTGCTAGGAACTACCAAGAACCCTTCCACCATTACTGACAGGGTATATCAACAGGGAGCAAATCCCATTCCCTTCGAGCACCGATGACGTCACTTAGTTGGGTAATGAAACGTTTGCAAGAAAACAACCAAGCTCACAGACCACCAAGGACATCACCTTAATATATTTCTGGTTTTTTTAGTTCCTTCTGTGAGACTACTTGACCTGGACTGGAGAAATCTGAATAACCACTATATTTTTTTATTTATTTATTTATTTATTTATTTAGTCACAAGAAGATATGTAAGTATCATACAGAAAGGTTATATAGTATATAAACATATATATGAGTAAATATTAGGAGTTATAAGCATATATATATATATATATGTTTTCTGAGGTTTTCACGGGTGTTTGTATATAGGTCTTTGGTTGTTTGGGTTTTCTCCCGTGTAAAATTGGAAGTGTCTTGGCGACGTTTCGACGAAGTCTCATTCGTCATCTTCAGCTTCGCGCTCTGGGAGCCCCAGAAGCACGCTGAAGCCTGAAGATGACGAATGAGACTTCGCCGAAACGCCGCCAAGACACTTCCAATTTTACACGGGAGAAAACCCAAACAACTAAAGACCTATATATATATATATATATATATATATATATATATATATATATATATATATATATATATATATATATATGTAAATATATATATATATATATATATGTATATATATATATATATATATATATATATATATATATATATATATATATATATATATATATATATATATATATATATATATATATATATGAAGAAGAAAAGAAAAACAATAGGACAGGAACGGTAGGCACTTTTGTGCTCTTATGCACGCCCCTTATGGTCCTCTTAGGAATGGGGTGAGGTCAATAGTAGAAAGTTTTTGGTTAAAGCTTTTAGGATTATAGGAAGAGGCCACAGAGTCAGGTAAAGTATTCCAAGCACTGATGATTCTGTTACAGAAGTCATTTTTTGCAATCTAGATTGAAGCGGTTGACATTAAGTTTAAATCTATTGGTTGCTCTTGTATTGTTGCAATTAAAGCTGAAGTAGTCTTTGACAGGAAGGACATTACAATAGATGATTCTGTGAGTTAAGTTTAACTCAAGTCTTGTCGAAGGCGACGGAGTTCCAAGTTTTCTAAGCCTAGGATTTCAAGTCTGGTGGGATAAGATATTTTGTTGTTTACAGAGGAATGGAGAACTCTTCTTGTAAAATATTTCTGGACACGTTCAATTGTATTGATGTCAGAGATGTGGTGAGGGTTCCAAACAGGTGAGCTGTATTCTAGAATTGGAATATGGCAGCAATATGACACAAAAACTCTTGACTGAGCCTTAGCGATTGTCCATATTTTTAAGATGCGGGTCTGAAAGTCTTCTCTTTTTCAAATAGGTACCGTACACAATGCTAGCTCTGATTTCTCTTGTGATGAGTTATTTTATAAGTTCAAGCTGATTTTGTGTTTTCTCTGTATGGTCATGTCTGACAATCCGTACTGCACTAAATGATACTGCACAATTGATTCCTCTATATTGCAATTCTGGAAGAACGATGCTGCCTCCAGGAAGACGTACCTCACTCTTAGCTGCTGATGAAAAAAGTGGAGGTTGCCACACATGCGCGAAAGGCATTTATGGGCAACTGTTAGATTTGTGGGACGTGTGTGTGTGTGTGTGAGAGAGAGAGAGAGATGACTTTTCACCCCATCCTTCAAACGTTGACCTCGGCACAAATAGATGTTGATGGAAGATGCAAAGGGTTCATAAAGAAAATAAACCTGTGGGGTCCTTGGTGCTCGTTGAGCGTGGTTGTTTTCTTGCAGACCTTTCATTACCAAACTTGGTAATATCATCAGCACCAGAAGGGAGTGAGAATTGTGAAGGCGAGGAAGAAGAGGAGGAGGAAGAGGAGGAAAGCCATAGAGTCCTTGGTGCTCTTTGAGCTTGGTGGTTTTCTTGCAGAGGTTTCATTACCCAATAAGGGCCTCTGGTGGCTCAGACTGCTAAGACAGTCTGTTATTAACAGCAGCTGCTTGCAATTACTGCAGGTTCTAGTCCCACCAGGCCCAAGGTTGACTCAGCCTTCCATCCTTTATAAGGTAAGTAAAATGAGGACCCAGATTGTTGGGGGCAATAAGTTGACTTTGCATATAATATACAAATAGGATGAAGACTATTGCTTGACATAGTGTAAGCCGCCCTGAGTCTTCGGATAAGGGCGGGATATAAATGCAAATTTTAAAAGAATTTTTAAAAAAATTAACATCATCATCAGTAGTAGGAATGGGCTTCGCAAATGTTATCTAGTTGGATAATAAAATGCCTGCAAGGAAACCACCAAGCTCAGAAAGTACCAGAGAGTCCACAGTACAACCCTGAGCTACAAATATCCTCTGTTATTGGAAATAAATCTGTTCTAAGATCAGATAAGAAATTAGGTTAATGATTGCTGAGGCATGAAACGCACCAGGGTGCCTTTTCTTATGTAAAGTCGGGCGGTTATTGCCTTGATTATTGTCTTCGCCACCCATTGTCTCTCCACCTCAGATCCTTGGCTAGCTAGGAAATTCTGGCAGTTGAAGTCCATGCATCTTACAAGACTCTGAGATTGAGAACCTGTGGGTTACCCCCTCAACGAAGACCCGTAAAAGCAAATGGAAGGATTTATTACCGAGCTTTCATAACCTTACAAAAGGGGTCTCCGAACTTGACAGCTTTATTTTTATTTATTTATTTATTTATTTATTAAATTTTTATACCGCCCTTCTTCCAAGGGACTTAGGGCGGTGTACAGCCAAAAGATAAAAAACATAAAAAATATACAATTAAAACAACAATTTAAAACCGAGTATATTAGAAAAATGGCCAATTAAAAGATTTAAAATTTAAAATTACAGACCCTAAAATGATAAAACCCCGGTTAAAAGATTTAAAAGTATTTAAAAATATTAAAAATATTAATTTAGGACTTGCGGACTTCAACTCCCAGAATACTCTAGCCAGCCAAGTGTCTGAGGTAGAGAAACAGTGGGTACCCCTGCCCCCCCCCTCAACTAAGACAGTAATTGTCCTCCTTTATATAAGAAAAGAAAATGTGCACCCTGGTAGATTTCATGCCTCAACAAGAATTAATCTAATTTCTAAATCATATAAAGAACGGTTGCTGGAACTGGGTATGTCTGGTTTTTATGAAAAGAAGGACTAAGGGGTGACATGATAGCAGTGTTCCAATATCTCAGGGGCTGCCACAAAGAAGAGGGAGTCGGGCTGTTCTCCAAAGCACCCGAAGGCTGGACAAGAAGCAATGAATCCGAATCAGAATAGAGCTGGAAGGGACCTTGGAGGTCTTCTAGTCCAGCCCACTGCTCAAGCAGGAGATCCTATAGGGTTTCCTGCCTGAGAAGTGGGTTGGACTAGAAGATCTCAAGGTAGCTTCCAACTCTGTTATTCTATTCTATTCTATTCTATTCTATTCTAATTTCTTTTCTATTCTATTCTATTATACTAATTTCTATTCTATTATACTAAATTCTATTCCTATTCTGTTCTGTTCTGTTCTGTTCTGTTCTGTTCTATTCTATTCTATTCTACTCTATATTCTCTTCTCTTATTCTCTTCTCTTCTCTTCTCTTCCTTTCTTCTCTTTTCTATTATTCTATTCTATTCTATTCTTTATTCTATGCTCTATTCTATTCTATTCTATTCTATTCTGATCTTATTTGTTATCCTCATGGATGGCTGAGGAATTCTGGGAGTTGAAGTCCACAAGTCTTAAAATTGCCAAGTTTGGAGATTCATTTAACAACCATGTTACTAACTTAAATCTGCCGTGATTCACTTAACAACTGTGGCAAAAAGAAAAAGTCATGAAATGGGGCAAAACTCACTTTTAACGATTGTCTCACTTAGCAACAGAAATGTTGGGCTCAGTTGTGGTCTTAGGTTGAGGACTAGCTGTATGGACGTTCATATACCGACCAGAAATTTCTCCATAGTAATGTAACAGGGAGGAATTGAGCTGTAGGATGGCAATGCAGGGGTTTCCTCCTTTAAACAAACACCATTTTATTCTTTGAAACGTAAAGGATCCCGCTAGTAGTTCTGAATTCAAACCCAGGGTGCCCTTAAAGAAAAACTCACAGGAAATCTGCCTTTTTAATCTGTCAGAAGTCTGCCTTGAAAGTGCTGGGCCAAATGTACTTTCAGTTCTTTCTGCTTGGTAATAAATCAGATGAAGACATTTCCCAAAAACATCAGCCCAAACTGGATTAAGCTGCCAATTTCTCATCTCAAGGGCGAACCTGCAGTTGCTCACTCGGGCTGTTCTGTAAGAGATTTGAGGCCACGCGGTAGATGCCAAGACCTGGCGAAGGTTATAAGGGGTGGGGGAATATCTCAGGGTTAGCACTGATGGATTTTATGGGGGTGGGGGGGGTTAGAACTTTTGGCTTCCTGGTGGACAGAATGGAATATATTAAGATAGATTTTATTTATGCATTCAGTTCACGCTGTGATGCTCTGGAGCCAGCCCACAACTTTTATTGAAATTCTTAGCTGGTTTTGTTGTTGTTGTTATTATTTTTTATTGTATAATTTTCTTGGCTATGCATAAAATTTCCATATTCACAATAACAATATACCGTCTGGGTATAATCTCTATTGAATACAGGTACTAAATCTTATACACACAGTAGTTGCAACTATTATTCTCAATGCCTATTCATCTTCATCTTCACTTATCCTGGTTGAAAATTTTGCCGTTATTTGATTAATAATAATAATAATAATAATAATAATTTAATTTTTATACCGCCCTTCTCCCGAAGGACTCAGGGCGGTGAACAGGCAGATAAAATAATACAATACATTTCAATAAAAACACTATTTAAAAAACTTATTCCAAAAGCCTAAATTTAAAATACAATACAAAATATAAAATAAACCCCAATAAAATCCATGTTTAAAAACCCTATTAAGCCAGTCCTGCTCGGAAGAATAGATATGTTTTAAGCTCGCGGCGAAAGGTCCGGAGGTCAGGAAGTTGTCGAAGTCCTGGGGGAAGCTCATTCCAGAGGGTAGGTGCCCCCACAGAGAAGGCTCTCCCCCTGGGGGTCGCCAGCCTACACTGGTTGGCTGGCGGCACCCTGAGGAGGCCCTCTATGGGAGCGCACTGCCGGTGGGAGGCATGTGGTAACAGAAGGCGGTCCCGAAGATATCCCGGTCCTATGCCATGGAGCGCTTTAAAGGTGGTAACCAACACCTTGAAGTGCACTCGGAAAACCACAGGTAGCCAGTGCAGCCTGCGCAGGATCGGTGTTATATGGGAGCCACGAGTGGACGATTAGACCACGATTAGCCACGATTAGACCCTCTGTTCAATTTTATCTATAATCCATTAATAATATCAAACATTATAGGTGTCAAGTAACAGCTGTTTTGTAGAGATTCTCAGCCATCCAGATCATGATTGTCCCAAAGCTGGCTTTTTTTTTTTCAGGAGGCAATTCGACTTTCTTGTATTTTCCTTTTAAAGACGTTTCGCTTCTCATCCCAGAAGCTTCTTCAGCTCTGACTGGATGGTGGGGCATGGAAGGATTTATATCCCTTTTTCCTCCCCTTCCATTGTATTGCTTATTTCTCTCATTCCTGAGGAGTAAATTTGGTTCGGTCCTCGACTTAGCGACCGCAACGGAGCCCCAAATTTCCATTGCTAAGCGAGACGGTTGTTCAGTGACTTCTTTATGATCTTTCTTGCCACCGTTGTTAAGTGAATCACTGCCGTCGGTAAGTTTGTTCAGTGAGTCGGACTTCCCCCGTTGGCTTGGCTTGCCAGAAGGTCACAAAAGGGGATCAGATGAACCCAGGATGCTTGCGGCCGTCATAAATATGAATCATTTCCCCAAGTATCTGAATTTTGATCACGTGACCATGGGGATGCTGCAAAGGTCGTAACTCTGAAAAAACGGTCATAAGCCACTTTTTGGGGTGCTCTTGTAGCTTTGAACGGTCACTAAACGTATCGCTGTAAGTCGAGGACTGTCTGTGACCTCTTTTGCTGAATTTTGTTGCTTTTTTTTGTCTCTTCATCGGCCTCCCACACCAAGCTCCCTTTTCTGTAGATCTTCCGACTTGCTCTTTTTCTTCTTCTTCTTCTTCTTTCATTCCATGCTAATAATGCTTATTTCTCTCCTTGCTGAAGAGTAAAATTTGCTCGGTCCTTGACTGTTGCCAAGGTCAGCCCCCCCCCTCCTAAATTTGAGGCTTGCAAGACATCTGTTTTGCAGAGTTGGCGTTTGCAGCAAGCTTCCCTAGTGCACAGTTTTTCCTTAACTCAGAGGTTCCCAATCTTTTTCGGTTTGCGGCTCCCATAACACTTCGGATTTTTTCCGCGGCTCCCTTAATAGGTACATCCGATTTTTTTTTAATTTTAAGGATTTGGAAATCTACTTTTTAGATCGTTAAGGTTAGGTTAATTGAAAAATAAATTAAATACGAGCTTTAAATTCACAATTTATTGAACATCGTTTAATGATTTAAAATTATTAATGGGATGGATGGGCTGCACAACTTCTCAAATCTTGGAGTAAAATTGGAAATAGCGACTCTCATTTCTTGCTCGAGGTTAATTTTTGAGCGATATTTACTTTTTATTACCGCGACTGCCGAAAACCCAGTCAAGATAAATGGGACGCTGCAAAAGGAATTAATATTCTTAGGGCTTTGCAACTATTATTCAAGTTTAATAAGAATTTGTCCATTTTAGGGTGATCAGAAAAATAGCTTTTGAAAAGTAACTTAACCACCATTAAGCAATGCCCTACTGGGGAATGACCGCCTCCAAAACTTTTCGAAGCCGCGCCCTCATGAGTAAGCCGCCGTCTGCATGACAGTAAACGCAGGCAATAACAGAGGAGGGTCTGCCCGTCTGGATTTGCTGATGGACGCGCCGTCTCCTTTGATGGGAGCGGCCTCTGCGGAACTTTCCCAGGCGTGGGGGTCCCTGCTTCGGTCTCGGAGTTTGGCCTCTCGCGATCCCCTTGTTCCCTCGGGTCTCCGCCTTGTGGAGGAGGTGGCTGTTCTCGCCTCCAGCCTGGCTCACCTGGGAGGAACCAACGGGGTGGTTTTGCTATTTTCTGCGCAGCCCCTCTTTCCCGATGCCGTCGAGCGTGGTGGCCGCGGCCGTGTTGGGCAGCGTGTCGGGTGGTCTGGGAGGCCAGTGGCGTCGCGGGCAGACTGAGGGAGGTGCGCCGCTGTTTCGCCAGGCGGCGGTCTGGGCGGGCGCTGTGGTTCAGGTGGGCGGGCGGGCCGGAGCTCGCGCTTCTCCTTTGGTCCGCCGCCGGCGCCTGCCGCCTTCCTGCCTGCTGTGGCCTGCCCCGCTGGGGTGTGGTGCGCGGGGGTCCCTTGGCTTTTGGAGTTGTCCCGAGTTGCGGTGTGCGAGTCCCGGTCGCTGCGGCCGTGTCCGGCTTTGTGCGTCTGGGATCTCGCGGCACTGCGTGTGGAGCGGACGCTGCTTCTTCGCGGCGCCCTTGTGGCGGTGGCGCGGCTCCCTGGGGAGCCGCGGCTCACACTTTGGGAATCACTGCCTTAACTCGTTGCTGTTAAACTGAGATTAGATGAAGAGATCTGGGATAAGCTTTAAAAGCCACCTGGTTCTGGTCTCGAAAAGTCGCTGTCGTGTTTCTCAAAGGCACATGCGAAGCAACACGCCTGTTTTTGGACTTCTACATCTGCTTTGAGTCAGGGCAAGGCATCTGGAAGGTCCCAGGGGTAACGAGGAGTAACATCTGTAAACTTGAGTTTCCTCTCTGGTGGCCTCTGGTGGCTCAGCAGACTAAGTCTGTTATTAACACAGCTGCTTGCAATTACTGCAAGTTCAAGTCCCACCAGGCCCAAGGTTGACTCAGCCTTCCATCCTTTATAAGGTAGGTAAAATGAGGACCCAGATTGTTGGGGGCAATAAAAGAGTTGACTTTGTATATAATATACAAATGGATGAAGACTATTGCTTAACACAGTGTAAGCCGCCCTGAGTCTTCGGAGAAGGGCGGGATATAAATTCTCACACACACACACACACAAAAAACAATGGTTAGCCAGATGGTGTGGGTGACAGCGCTAGCACTCTTAGACTTGTATGCCACTTCACCCTCTCTAAGCAGTTTACAGAGTCAGCCTCTGGACTCCCAACAATCTGGGTTCTGATTTTATCGAGCTCAGAAGGACGGAAGGCTGAGTCAATTGTGAGCCTGGTGAGAGTCGAACTTCCTAGCTGTGGGCAGAGTTAGCCTGCAACACTGCATTCTAATCACTGTTCTACCACAGGAGGGAGGGAGGGAGGGAGGGAGGGAGGGAGGGAGGGAGGGAGGAAGGAAGGAAGGAAGGAAGGAAGGAAGGAAGGAAGGAAGGAAGGAAGGAAGGAAGGAAGGAAGGAGGGAGGGACAATAGCACTTATATACTGCTTCACAGGGGTTTACAGCCCTCTCTAAGCAGTTTACAGAGTCAGCCTCTTTCCCACAACAATCTGGGTCCTCATTTTACCGACCTCAGAAGGATAGAACTCTGAGCCAACCTTGGGCTGGTCAGGATCAAACTGTTGGTGTTTAGTAGAATTAGCCTGCAATACTACATTCTATCCACTGGGAAGGAAGGAAGGAAGGAAGGAAGGAAGGAAGGAAGGAAGGAAGGAAGGAAGGAAGGAAGGAAGGAAGGAAGGAAGGAAGGAAGGAAGGAAGGAAGGAAGGAAGGAAGGAAGGAAGGAAGGAAGGAAGGAAGTGTTGGTGTTTAGCAGAATTAGCCTGCAATAATACATTCTAACCACTGGGAAGGAAGGAAAGAAGGAAGGAAGGAAGGAACTGTTGGCGTTCAGTAGAATTAGCCTGCAATACTACATTCTATCCACTGGGAAGGAAGGAAGGAAGGAAGGAAGGAAGGAAGGAAGGAAGGAAGGAAGGAAGGAAGGACTGTTGGCGGTCAGCAGAATTAGCCTGCAATACTACATTCTAACCACTGGGAAGGAAGGAAGGAAGGAAGGAAGGAAGGAAGGAAGGAAGGAAGGAAGGAAGGAAGGAAGGACTGTTGGCGGTCAGCAGAATTAGCCTGCAATACTACATTCTAACCACTGGGAAGGAAGGAAGGAACTGTTGGCGTTTAGCAGAATTAGCCTGCATTACTACATTCTAACCACTATGCCACCATGGCTCGGTGATGCATTTCAGTGGCTTTTATAGTCCTTCTCTTTGCAATATTCCTGCTCTTTCAAGTAGTATTTTTCACAGTTGAGTAGACGCAGAACTTTGACCTCCTTAGACTGTAATATCTCTGCCTGTCCGTCTACATCCGGCATCTACAGGCCATGTCACGCACAGCGCTTAGAACAAATATCTCTCAACCCCGGACACTTTTAAGATGCGTGGATTTCAACTCCCCAAAATTCCCCAGTCATCGGACTGCTTGCTTGCCAGCCACCGCCAGAGCCAAAAGCCGCCGCCTCCTCTTCTTTTTCCATCTCCGAGTTGGAAGGGAAACCCCTAAAATTTTCATAATTACGGCTGTCCTGGCAGACAGTCTCGGTGAATGTCATCTGGCTCCAGCCAGATCAGGCGAGTTTCTGCAAAAAGCAGCGACCCAGCTAGAGTGGCCAGAGATGTATGTTCAGATAACGGAAGATCTGGCGCAAAAGCGCAGTGTCGGGTTTGGAGAGGATGAAAGGAAGGAAGGAAGGGAAAAAAAGTTATGCAGGGAAATGCAAAAGAGAAGAGAGATTCTTGCTGTGTCAAAGAAGGGGAATATTTTTTCCCACGCCCTGCTTTTCTGAGAAATCATCAAGAAATCCAATGTTGTGTCTTGCCCGCTCTCACAGCAGCCGGGGCCTTCTTATCTGCTCCCAAACACAGAGGAATGTATGCCTCCCGGCCCCAGTCCTGGCTCCATGCCCAGACAAGCTGAAGAGGAGGGGGCACCTCCCGGTCCCAGCCCTGGCTCCATGCCCAAGCAAGCTGCAGAGGAGGGAGCATCCCCCGGCCCCAGCCTTGGCTCCATGCCCAGGCAAACGGAGCAGCTAGACCCCTCCCCCTCCTCCACAGCATGTGAGCCTGAGGAAGGTTTATTTCCAACAGCTGCTGATTGGAGTGACCCTCGCGTCAGAAGACTGGATAGGCGGAGGCAACAGAAGGAAGGGAGGGGCAGGCCTTAATGAGTGCTGAGTCATGGAGCCACACCCCATGGCCTATATAAAGGATCTGCTTTCTGGCAGTCTCTGAGTCAGGCAAAGTTGAACTTATCTTGCTGAAGTCACTTTCTGGTCTCCTGCCTGCTCTGAGGACTTTGCTAGGACTTTGGGCAGAGCTGCAGAGGCAAGCCTGATTCGGATTTCCCTGACCCGGCCGCCAGCGGAGGAGTGGGACACAACATCCGACCTGCCGGAAATCCTCGGCTTACAGCCATTCGTGTAAAGTTACAGCAGCGCTGAAAAAAACATGGCTTATGACGTTTTTCACACCATCGCTGCAATTTTGGTCATGTGATCAAAATCCAGGCGATTGGCGACTGGCATGTATTTACGACGGTTGCAGTGTCCCGGAGTTACGCGATCACTTTTTGCGACCTTCCTGTCGTGTCCCACTCCTCCGCTGACGGCCAGGTCAGGGAAATCCGAATCAGGCGTGCCTCTGCAGCTCTGCCAAAGTCCTAGCAAAGTCCTCAGGGCAGGCAGGAGACCAGAAAGTGACTTCAGCAAGATATGTTTAGACTTTGCCTGACTCAGAGACTGCCAGAAAGCAGATCCTTTATATAGGCCATGGGGTGTGGCTCCATGACTCAGCACTTATCCAGGCCTGCCCCTCCCTTCCTTCTGTTGCCTCCGCCTATCAAGTCTCCTGAAGCGAGGGTCACTCCAGTCTGTAGCTGTTGGTAATTGACCTCCCTCAGGCTCACATGCTGTGGAGGAGGGGGAGGGGTCTAGTTGCTCCGTTTGCCTGGGCATGGAGCCAGAGCTGGGGGCTGGAGGTATTTCTTCTTCTTCAGCCTGTCTGGGCATGGAGCCAGGGCTGGGGCCGGGAGGCATACTAGGACATTCCTCCGTGTTCGGAAGCAGATAAGAAGGCCCCGGCTGAGGTGAGATTGGACGAGACACAACACTTCCCAGCTGGCAAAGTCAACGGGTGGAAACCAGATTCACTTAATGACCGCACAATTCACTCCACAGCAGCTGTTATTCGCAGAACTGCTGTGGCAAACAGGTCATAAATTGACTCACTTAACGTCCCCGGCAGAGGTGGGATTCACATAATCTACCTACCGGTTCGCCCAGCACCAAAAATTTGAGTGCAGCCATGCGCTCGGCCTTCCATGCCTGTGTTTTGCTCGCACAGGCCTTCCGCACATGCGCCCAGCCTCAAAAATGTGCCTAAATAGAACAGCATAGAGCTGGGGTTGGTGGGCAGGCCCACCCACAATTTCTGGTCCCCAGCCAGTATGCTGCTAAAATATAACGCTGGCCTAGCTTAAGATGCTGCTTCTCAACCTCCGAGCCGTTTTTTTAAAAAAAAATTCAAAAAGTTTTACAGAAAATTCCCCCCCCTTTCCCCCCCCTCCCCTCCCCCCTCCCTTCACAACCCCCCTCCCCTCCACGACTTCCCGGAACGAGCACAAGGCATAGTTAAAAATAAAACAAACATATGCTAAAAAAATTTTGTCCCAACTTAATTATACCCCTAACAATTCTCATCAGTTCCTATCTTCCCCCGAAAACAATCAAAAATAATACATCATAATCATTCAAAGGCAGTCTGATAACTCTTAGTCTGATATCTACTTAGTCAATCCATTTTTTCCATTCCTTTAAGTATCTTTCTTGCGTATTGTCTTTCAAAAAGGCTGATATTTTCGCCATCTCAGCCAAATTGGCAACTTTCAATATCCATTCTTCTATTGTAGGTACTTCTTTTTTCTTCCAGTACTGTCCTATTAATAATCTTGCTGCTGTTATTAGATTTAAAATCAATTGAGTCTCAATTACTGTACAGTCCGTAAAACCTCCGAGCCTTTTTAAAAGAGGTGTGGACTTCAACTCCCAGAATTCCCCACTCAACAAGGAATGCTGGGAGTTGAAGTCCACCTGCCTGAGGTTCAACCGTATTGATCTAAGAGTTTGGGGAATAATAGCCACCGAAGAAGAGAATTCTGCAAGGCAGCCAACGCAGTATTTTAAAATGCACTAAGCCGAGACAAGACAATTGAAAACCTCAAAACGAACGAGAACAGTAGCAGCAGATGGCAACGGAAGTGCCTGGCAGAGAGGAGGACGAGCGCCTTCGGAATAGACCCCCCACCTTCATTATTTTAATACCTGGGAAGGATTTAGTGATTTATTTATTTATTTATTTTACTTTTAAGATGCCCCGGTCATAAAAGACTCTGACATAGATAGCCAAGACAATAATTGCATTGAAAACAGATGCATTAAAAAAAAATATAAATCCTAAAATGTCCCACTGATAGGAAATCCCACATCATCATTCAGAATAACAAGAGTGAGAAGGGACCCTGGAGGTCTTTTAGTCCAACTGCCTGCTCAAGCAGGAGACAATCTCTTCTTAAAAACCTCTTCTTCAAAACCTTCTCCAGTGATGGAGAACCAACAATTTTGATGTTAAGCCATTTCATTAATTGTTCTCACTATTAGGAAGTTTCTCCTTAGATCCAGGTTGCTTCTCTCCTTGATTAGTTTCCATCCACTGATTTTTGTTCTGCCTTCAGGTGCTGTGGAGAATAGGTTGATCCCCTCCTCTCTGTGGCAGCCCCCCCCCCCATATTGAATAGAATAGAAGAACAGAGTTGGAAGGGACCTTGGAGGTCTTCTAGTCCAACCCCCTGCTTAGGCAGGAAACCCCACACCACTTCAGTTAAGTGGTTATCCAACATCTTCTTAAAAACTTCCAGAGTTGGAGCATTCACAACTTCTGGAGGCAAGTTGTTCCACTGGTTAATTGTTCTAACTGTCAGGAAATTTCTTCTTAGTTCTAAGTTGCTTCTCTCCTTGATTAGTTTCCACCCATTGCTTCTTGTTCTACCCTCAGGTGCTTTGGAGAATAGCTTGACTCCCACTTCTTTGGGGCAGCCCTTGAAATATTGGAACACTGCTATCCTGTCTCCCCTAGTCCTTCTTTTCATCAAACTAGACGTACCCAGTTCCTGCAACCGTTCTTCATATGTTTTGGCCTCCAGTCCCCTAAATCCTCTTTGTTGCTCTTCTCTGCACTCTTTCTAGAGTCTCAGCATCTTTTTTACATCGTGGCGACCAAAACTGGCTACAGGATTCCAAGTGTGGCCTTACCAAGGCCTTATAAACTGGTATTAACACTTCACGTGATCTTGATTTTATCCCTCTGTTTATGCAGCCCAGAACTGTGTTGGCTTTTTTGGCAGCTGCTGCACACTGCTGGCTCGTATTTAAGTGATTGTCCACTAGGACTCCAAGATCAAACAATATATCAAGTTGTGTGGATGCTGGAAAGGTCATAACTCTGAAAAATGGCCGTAAGTAACTTTGAATGGTCACTAAACAAACTGTCGTAAATCGACAACTACCTGTAGTATAAACTAATTCACCTGTAGGGCAGTGAATTAGCCTGCAATTCTGCACCCTATGCGCCACCACAGCTCCCATGTCCTAAAATTGGCATGTTTGTATAAACTCATGTAGGTAGTCCTCAACGTATGACCACAGTTGAGCCAGCGGTGAAATCCAATTTTTTTTATTACCGGTTCTGTGGGCGTGGCTTGGTGGGCATGGCAGGGGAAGGATACTGCAAACTCTCCATTCCCACCCTACTCTGGGGCCAGCCAGAGGTGGCATTTGTCAGCTCTCCAAATTACTCAAAATTTCTGCTACCGGTTCTCCAAAACCTGTCAGAACCTGCTGGATTTTAGCCCTGAATTGAGCCCCAAATTCCTCTTGTTAGGCAAGGCAGCTAAGCAAGCTTTTCCCCCATTTTACAACCTTTCTTGCCAGAGTCGTTGAGCGAATCACTGCGCTCGTTAAAGTAAGAACACGGTTGCTAAGCAAATCTGGCTTTCCCGTTGACTTTTGCTTGTCAGAAGGTCGCAAAAAGCGGATCGCAGGACCTCCCCGGGAGACACTACGACCGTCGTATATACGAGCCATTTGCCAAGCGGGCGACTTTTGATCACAGGGATGTTGCAACCCTCATTAAGTGTTGAAACACGGTCATAAGTCCCTCTTGTCAGTGCCGTCGTAACTTTGAGCGGTTGTAAGTCGAGGATTCCCTGTTAGGGGAAGGAGGCATTTTCTAATGTTTCCGGCAAACAGGGGATCAGATGCTTGATCAGCAACAGTGGATCTAGTCTGGAAAGGGACTCGAATGGCCCACAGATAAGAAGCCACCTGATTCCTTGTCACCTCCCTACAGTGCAGAGTACAGGTAGTCCTCGACTTATAACTGTTCATTTAGTGACCATTCAGAGTTACGACGACACTGAAAAACGTGATTCATGACCGTTTTATCACAGTTAGGACCTTTGTAGTATCACCATGTGATGTCACATGATCAAAATTCAGATACTTGGGGAAATGTCTCATACTTACGACGGCTGCGGCGTCCCTGGGTCACGGGATCCCCTTTTTGCGACCGTCTGACAAGCCAAATCAACGGGGGAAGTCCGACTCACTGAACAAACTGTGTTCCTAACTTACCGACGGCAGTGATCCACTTAACAAAGTCCAAGGGAAAGCCGGACTCACTTCATCCGCGGCAGAGATTCACTTAACAACCGTGGCAAGAAAGGTCGTAAAACGGGGCAAAACTCAAAAGGTTTTGCCTTTGTGGCTATTGGATAACCATGCAGTGGTGTAGGGTTTCCTGCCTAAGCAGGGGGTTGGACTAGAAGACCTCCGAGGTCCCTTCCAACTCTGTTATTCTGTTCTGTTCTGTCTCCCCTCCCAAAAAACCAGAAATTTTGCTCCCCATTGTGCTTGTAAGTCGTGATAAAAACCAACGGATGAATAATGCTGGGATGATAACGCAGGCGGGGTGGCGTGTCGTTGGTGACTCTCCTGCGACAAAGGTGGATTGTCTTAGAACCGCTGTGCGGGCTGCGGCGTTGCGCGGAGCAAAAGGAGAACGTCAAAGCAAGCATTTAGCCCTCCGTGGTGCTTCCTCAGCAAAGCCTTTGTTGGCTTTGATGCTTGTCTCGGCCTCGCTCCTCCCTGATCTGAATTCTAATTTTGCTCCTTCGATGCACCAATTCGGCAGGAGCCCGCTGGGAAATCTCTCAAGATTTAACTCTCGAACCCCAAAGCCGCTAACCGCACTCTTCTGCTTTATTAAAAAAATTTTTTTTTTTAATTTGCATTTATATCCCGCCCTTCTCCGAAGACTCAGGGCGGCTTACACTATGTCAGGCAATAGTCTTCATCCATTTCTATATTATATACAAAGTCAACTTATTGCCCCCAACAATCTGGGTCCTCATTTTACCTACCTTATAAAGGATGGAAGGCTGAGTTAACCTTGGGCCTGGTGGGACTAGAACCTGCAGTAATTGCAAGCAGCTGTGTTAATAGCAGACAGACTTAGTCTGCTGAGCCACCAGAGGCCCTTTCTTTTTGACGACCTTTCTTGCCAGGGCTGTTAAGTGAATCGCTGTGGTTGTTGTTACGTGAGTAACAGGGTTGTTAAGTGAGTCACCAAACTTGGCAACTTTAAGACTTCGTGGACTTCAAATCCCAGAATTCTTCAGCCAGCCCAGGAGGATAACAAATATGTGATAAGATAATAATAATAATAATAATAATTTAATTTGTATACCGCCCTTCTCCTGAAGGACTCAGGGCGGTTCACAGCCAAGTAAAATCGACAATAAATAAGTACAATACAATAAAGACAATGATAAAAAACTTATTAAATTTGGCCCATAATTAAAATAAAACCATAAAACCCCAGTTAAAATACAAATAATAAAACTGATTTTATGCCAGTCCAGCGCGGAAGAATAGATAAGTCTTCAGCTCGCGGCGGAAGGTCCGGAGATCAGGGAGTTGACAAAGTCCTGGGGGAAGTTCGTTCCAGAGGGAAGGAGCCCTCACAGAGAAGGCTCTCCCCTTGGGGGCCACCAGCCGACATTGTTTGGCAGACGGCACCCTGAGGAGACCCTCTCTGTGAGAGCGCAGAGGTCGATGGGAGGCAAACGGTGGCAGTAGGCGGTCCCGTAAGTAACCCGGTCCTAAGCCATGGAGCGCTTTAAAGGTGGTAACCAGCACCTTGAAGTGCACCCGGAAGACCACAGGTAGCCAGTGCAGCTTGCGCAGGATAGGTGTTATATGGGAGCCACGAGTGGCTCCCTCTATCACCCGCGCAGCCGCATTCTGGACCAACTGAAGCCTCCGGGTGCTCTTCAAGGGGAGCCCCATGTAGAGAGCATTGCAGTAGTCCAGGCGAGATCAGATAAGAACAGAAAAAGAACAGCATTGGAAGGGGCTTTGGAGGTCTTCTAGTCCAACCCCCGTCTCCGGCAGGAAACCCTACTACACCATTTCAGACAAGTGGTGGTCTGGCTTCCCCCGTTAACTTGGCTCATCGGAAGGACACAAAAGGGGATCATGTGACCCCAGGATATGGCAATCGTCATAAATACGAGACAGGCGCCAAGCGTCCGAATTTTGATCGCATGACCCCAGGGACATAAATGTGAAAAATAACCTTAAGCCACTTTTTTCCCATGCTGCTGTAACTTTGAACGGTCACTAAGTGAACTGTCGTACATCAAGGACTCCCTGTATATTTTTGTAAGACTCTGGTTTTGCAAGGGAAGCTGCTCCGTTCTCGATAACTACGAAAGAGAACTATTCACAGCAAATCTCCCACTGCACCAATTTGGTGTTTTTCCCTGCTGCGAAAACACAGATCCTTCGGGGGCCAAGCACACACGCGTGTCATACCGTTGCCATGATATTAGTATGCTCCTAGCAGGCTGTCAGGGCTTCTGGCGCAGAGGAAGCGTTCCTAGATATCCCAGGAGATTTTGTACAGGTAGTCCTCGACTTACGACCACAACGGAGCCCAGCATTTCTGTGGCCAAGCAAGACAGTTGTTAAACTGAGTTTTGCCCCATTTTACGACCTTACAGCGGTGACTGCGTGAATCGCCGAAGCCGTTAAGTTGGTCACACGGTTGTTTAAATGGCTTCCTCATCCCCTAAGAAGGTCACAAAAGGAGATCACATATGGGGCGAAATTCACTTAACAAATTTCTCACTTAGCCACAGAAATTGGGGGGGGGCCCTCAATTGTGGTCGTAAGTCGAGGACTATCTTTAGTGACACTACTGGAGCCTAACAAGATGACCGCAAAAGTTACTAGGCTACACTTGAACACCCTATCACTTTGCAACATGATTTTGCAGGTAGTCCCCAACTTAACGACCACAAGGGAGCCCCAAATTTCTGTTAAGCGAGACAGTTGTTAAGTGAGGTTTGCCCCGTTTTACGACGTCTCTTGCCACCGTGGTTAAGCGAATCGCTGCAGCTGATAAATTAGTCAGACGGCCGTTAAGCGAATCTGGCTTCCCCACTTGTCAGAAGGTCGCAAGAGGGGATCACATGACCCACAGGCCGCTGCAAACCGTCACAAATATGACCAAGTTTCTGAATTCTGATTATGCGGCCTCTGGGGAGGCCGCAACGGTCCCAAGTCCCATTTTTCAGTGCCGTTGGAACGTCGAACGGCCACTAAATGAACCGTCGTAAGTGGAGGACTGCCTTTATTCTGATTCCAGCCTTAAAAGGGAGAGCCCTCTTGTACCTGTCTGCGTTCTGCCTCTGCTTCCTCCTTTTTTTAGTTTTGACCGTGTACAAATCATCAACTGGCAGTATCACCATGGCAGCCGGGAGCCACCTATAGTTGGCATGCGTGCGCCAACCTCCCTGGTGAACCTGGCATACCGTCTCTGCGGCTCCGCCCAGGTCCTCTGAGAATGCCAGGCAGGGAGGGAGAGAGGGAGGGAGGGGTTGGGTCTCTTGGTTGATCTTCAGGGGAGGAAAACCAGGTACAAAGTAGTCCTCCGCTTAACAGCAGTTCATTTCGCAGCCCTTCGGAGTTACGACGTCGATGAAAGAAGTGAGTTAAGAACCGTTTTTTTCACATTTAAACGACCATCGAAGCCTCCCCCTGTTTGCACAATTTACATTCAGCTTGCCGGACAAGCCGACTCACATTTACGACATTCAGAGATCTCTGATCACACCAGAGATGGATTTCAGGCGGTTCCGAAGCGGAAATTTTGAGTAGTTCGGAGAATCGGTAAATATCTCCTCTGACTGGCCCTCGCCCCTATCTATTCTCTGCCACCACAGTCCCAGCTGATCGGGAAGGAATGGGGATTTTGCAGTAACCTTCCCCTGGAGTGGGGTGGGAATGGAGATTTTACAGTATCCTTCCCCTGCCACGTCCACCAAGCCACGCCACGCCCACCAAGCCACACCCACGGAACCAGTAGTAAAAACATTTCCCATGTTCCTAATTTACCAACCCCTCGTTGATTCGCTTCACCACTCTGCGGCAAAGAAAAGTTGTAAAACAGGGAAAGACTCCCTTAACAAAAGTCTCACTTGGCCACGGAAATTTTGGGCTACACTGTGCTCGTAAGTTGAGGACTAGCTGCCGTTCAAACCGAGGTCTGTCTGGATTTGCAACCTCTCCAACCTTTGTCATCTGGACTCCGCCTGGGCTGTAGGGATGTTTTGATCTCTCTGCCCTTTGGTCCCATTCAGAGGACCCCAAGCGTCTCCTTCAATAGCTCTGGCCCTTTTTTTTGGTCCTCGGGAGTTGCGCTGCTGATAAAACAATCGGCTTCGGTTGTTGACGCTTCCCGAAGATGATTTTGTTGGGTTTTTCCAGTCCTGCCTAGGATTCTCGTTTCTGTGCCAAGCGTTGGGAAATGTACTTGGCTGCAGTCCTGGAAAAAGGCCGGCATTGTAGATGCAGGAAATGTTGAGCCGCTCAGAACGGTTAGAAGAGAGCCTGAATGGGTGGCCGTTGATGCCACTTATCCAGAGAGTTGCTGGAAAGCTGGAGGGACCCTTACTGGGAAGGTGCTGGTAGATGCACAACGGAAGCAATGAGCCAAGGGAGGAATTGTCATGGAGGCTGTTGACTTGATAGAGAGCCCGTTTGGTCTGGTGGTTAAGGCACAAATCTAGAAGCCAGAGAGTTCTAGTCTTGGCACAAAGGCTAACAGGGTGACTTTGGGCCAGTCACCAGGAGATAGGGAGTTCTAGCTCCACCTTGGTCACAAAAGCCAATTGGGTGACTTGTGGGCCAGTCACCAGAAGATAGGGAGTTCTAGCTCCACCTTGGTCACAAAAGCCAATTGGGTGACTGTGGGCCAGTCACCAGGAGATAGGGAGTTCTAGCTCCACCTTGGGCACAAAAGCCAACTGGGTGACTGTGGGCCAGTCACCAGGAGATAGGAAGCTCTAGCTCCACCTTGGTCACAAAAGCCAATTGGGTGATTGTGGGCCAGTCACCAGGAGACAGGGAGTTCTAGGTCCACCTTGGTCACAAAAGCCAATTGGGTGACTGTGGGCCAGTCACCAGGAGATAGGGAGTTCTAGCTCCACTTTAGGCACAATAGCCAATTGGGTGACTGTGGGCCAGTCACCAGGAGAGAGGGTGTTCTAGCTCCACCTTGGTCACAAAAGCCAATTGGGTGACTGTGGGCCAGTCACCAGGAGATAGGGAGTTCTAGCTCCACCTTGGTCACAAAAGCCAATTGGGTGACTGTGGGCCAGTCACCAGGAGACAGGGAGTTCTAGCTCCACCTTGGGCACAAAAGCCAATTGGGTGACTGTGGGCCAGTCACCAGGAGATAGGGAGCTCTAGCTCCACCTTGGTCACAAAAGCCAATTGGGTGACTGTGGACCAGTCACCAGGTGACAGGGAGTTTTAGCTCCACATTGGACACAAAAGCCAATTGGGTGACTTTGGGCCAGTCACCTGGAGATAGGGAGTTCTAGCTCCACATTGGGCACAAAAACCAATGGGGTGACTTTGGGCCAACCAGCAGGAGATGGTGAGTTATAGTCCCGCCTTAGGCATGAAAGCTAATTGGGTGACTTTAGGCCAATCACCCAGAAATGTTGAGTTCTAGTTCCGCCTTAGGCACAAAAGCCAGATGGGTCACTTTGGGCCAAGCACTCACTCTCAGCACAGCCTACCTCACAGGGTTGTAGTGGTGGTGAAAACAAGAGGAAGAAGGAATATTAGGTATGTTCATCACCTTCAGTTATTTTATTTTTTTAAAAAAATAACAAAAGCAGGATAGATAAATAAAAACAAAACAAAATAAAAAAAATATGTCTTCATAACCTCCAGCCAGAAATTTAACAACCGGTTCGGCCGAAGTGGTGCGAACCGGTTGAATCCCACCGCTCGTCTGAGGAGAGGAAGGCTCAGGCCCAACCCAATGCGTAATTTTACGTAATCAACTTTTCATATCTCAACACCGAAGGCTAGAGAATTAATCCAGATCTCTGGGCTCCTACGGACATCACCCTCATTTTGGCAGCTCCGCCAATTAAATTCGTGGTATTTTTTCTGAGTCGGGTTGGGTGCGAGCGAAGCGATTGGCTGTCGAGGTCCCTGGATGGAGAGGCTGCCTGGAAAACAGCCGCGTCTTAAGGGAGGGCTTGCAGGAAACAATGAGCTCAAAGAGGCCTTGGAGGTGGTATTTATTTCGTCTTTTGAAAATAACCCCCTCCCTTCCCTTATTCCAAGGAAAGCTGCCTTCGGAAATGGGCAGGAATTATTAAAGGGGGTTCTTTGCACCCCCCTTTTTTTTCAATGGGGAAAAAAAAATCCAGTGGTTCCTAACCTGAAACCAAAAGTAGAAAAAAAAAACCCTAAACAAAATAAAATAGGGAAAAAAACCAGAATTAAAAAAAAAAGAATCAGATTTGTTCACCTTTATTCTAGTAAATGTCATTTGCCATCCTTAGCATTTAATGTGCAGGTAGTCATTCGTTTAGTGACCGTTTGAAGTCACAGTGGCGCTGGGGGGGGGGGAAATGTGACTTCTGACCAGTTTTCACAATAGTGACGGTCGCAGCATCTTCGTGGTCACGTGATCAAAATTCGGCCGCTCGGCCACGGGTTCAAGCGATCCCCTTTTGCGAGCTTTTTGTCCAACCAAGTCAAAACGGGGAAGCCAAATTCACTTAACAACCGTGTTACTATCTTTTAACAACTGCAGCGAATTGCTTAACAACTATGGCAAGCTAAATCATGAAACTGGGCAAACCTCACCTAACAACGGTCTTGATTAGCAATGGAAATTTGAGGCTCCGTTGCGGTCATAAGTCGACGACGTCCTTTGGTTTCTCAGCCTTAACGACTTTAAAACTCCTTGCTGGGCTGGGGAATTCTGGAAGTTGAAGTCCGTCCTTTTTCAAAGTGGCTAAGGTGGAGAAACATTGCTATAGCCCCCGGTGTCTTTCATTTTGGGAGAGCAGGCCTAAAATTTTGGGAATCACGGGACCGATTCACAAGATACTTGGCATCTGACGATTGTGTAGTTCACCTCTCTCACCCTTCGGGCGAGCTAAAAAGAGAAGTTGACGATGAAAATCGCCCTCTTGACTTCTTTATAAAAATAAATAAAGGCAAGGTTGCTCAATAGTAGTACCTGTGAGAGGGATCTTGGAGTCCTAGTGGACAACCATTTAAGATATGAGCCAGCAGTGTGCAGCAGCTGTTAAAAAAGCCAACACAGTTCTGGGCTGCATAAACAGAGGGATAGAATCAAGATCACGTGAAGTGTTAGTGCCACTTTATAATGCCTTGGTAAGGCCACACTTGGAATATTGCATCCAGTTTTGGTCGCCACGATGTAAAAAAAATGTTGAGACTCTAGAAAGAGTGCAGAGAAGAGCGACGAAGATGATTAGGGGACTGGAGGATAAAACATATGAAGAACGGTTGCAGGAATTGGGTATCTAATGAAAAGAAGGACTAAGGGTGACCTGATAGCAGTGTTCCAGTGTATCAGGGGCTGCCACAAAGAAGAGGGAGTCAAACTATTCTCCAAAGCACCTGAGGGTAGAACAAGAAGCAATGGGTGGAAGCTGATCAAAGAAAGAAGCAACTTAGAACTAAGGAGAAATTTCCTGACAGTTAGAACAATTAATAAGTGGAACGACTTGCCTTCGGAAGTTGTGAATGCTCCAACACTGGAAATTTTTAAGAAAATGTTGGATAACCATCTGACTGAGATGGTGTAGGGTTTCCTGCCTGGGCAGGGGGTTGGACTAGAAGGCCTCCAAGGTCCCTTCCAACTCTGATGTTATGTTATGTTATGTTATGTTAAGGTGCACGTAAATAAAATAAAAATGAAAGATATATTCTGCTCCCCCAGGGCTTTCTAAGGAATGAAGGGGTCCCTGGCGCTCTCTGAGCTTGCTTGTTTTCTTGCAGAAGTTTCATTACCCCCACTCCCTTCCAGCACTGGTGATGTTACCTAGTTTGGGTAATAAAACGTCTGCAAGAAAACAAGCAAGCTCAGAGAATACCAAGGACCCACAGTCCTCTTCCTCCTCCTCCTCCTCCACTTCCCTTCCCTTCCAGCACTGATGATGTTACCTAGTTGGGTTTAACAGATAGTTTAACAGATTAAGCTGGCTGAGGAATTCTGGGAGTTGAAGTCCCTTTGGAATGAGCTGCCTCCGGGGTTGCGCCAACTCCCCGACCTCCGGACCTTCAAACGTGAACTTAAGACTCTATTATTTCACCCGAGTGGGGCATAATTTTAAACTGAAATTTTTAAATCGGTTTTATGTCGGTCAACGACCCTTTTAGTTGATTCGGCCTATTAATATTTGTTTTTAATTCTGTTTTTAAGCTTGTCTGTATTTTATGTTTTTAAAATGGCTGTAAACCGCCCTGAGTCCTTCGGGAGAAGGGCGGTATAGAAATTAAATTATAAAAAAAAAAAAAATAAGTCCACAAGTCTTAAAGCTGCCAAGTTGGGACACTCCTGCCATATGTAGAATTGTCCTATATGTTTTAATATGGCATTTTCTCCTCTGTGAAGCCGCTGCCTAGTTAAGTGGCACTTTCTGCATCAGCTTCTTCTAGCCAAGGAAAGATCCAACCCAGAACTAAGGAGAAATTTCCTGAGAGAGAGAAAAATTAACCAGTGGAACAGCCTGCCTCCAGATGTTGTGGGTGCTCCATCATGGGAGGCTTTTAAGAAGAGATTGGACAGCCCTTTGTCTGAAATGGTCTAGGGTCTCCAGCTTGAGCAGGGGGCTGGACTAGAAGACCTCCAAGGTCCCTTCCTGCTAACCTCCATCTTCCAAGGTGCCTCCTTTCCTTTCCTTGGCAGGCGCACCTGAATGCCATGCAGTCGCACCTCTGTCCTTTATTTTACCTCAGATTTGGGGTCCGACACCCCCAGTTCAACAAGAGAGGGATCCCCTTCTATTTAATTCTGAATTGGGATGGATCAGGGGTGAAATCCAGCAGGTTCTGACAGGTTCTGGAGAACCGGTAGCGGAAATTTTGAGCAGTTTGGATAACCGGCAAATACCACCTCTGGCTGGCTCCAGAGTGGGGTGGGAATGGGGATTTTGCAATATCCTTTCCCCAAGAGTGGGGAGGTAATGGGGATTTTGCAGTATCCTTCCCCTGCCACGCCCACCAAGCCAGGCCCACAGAACCGGTAGTAAAAAAAAATAGGATATCACCACTGGGATGGATGGATTGTCATTGTTTATTATTTAATAGACCGCATGGTGCAAAAAACCTTCATATGAAAATAATTTGCTTATTTGATTCTGCCGTAGGTGAAATGTTATTATAGGAAATAATTTTTATAAGGTAGACTATCACAACCTGATTTTGCTTCTTAATCTTTGCTGGTTTCTGTGTGACTAGCAGGTATAGAGACTAGAAATTGGAATAGAATAGAATAGAATAGAATAGAATAGAATAGAATAGAATAGAATAGAATAGAATAGAATAGAATAGAATAGAATAGAATAGAATAGAATAGAGCAGAGCAGAGCAGAGCAAAACAGAATAGACAAAATGAATGGAATGGAATAGAATAGAATAGAATAGAATAGAATAGAATAGAATAGAATAGAATAGAATAGAATAGAATAGAATAGAATAGACAAAATGAATGG